>NW_019174627.1:263232-283036 GCF_002260705.1 Seriola dumerili | reverse complement strand
ACGGTGACTCAGCCGGAGCTGGAAGGTCTCGATATTTCTTTTAAAGTAAAAGGACCCAACTTTGCATTTTGGGTCATTTATTAAACGTCTATCTGCTCTTTTACTCACATGTTGCTCTGTATTTCCATGAATCTAAGACGCTGCTAAACACTCATCAGTTCACACGCAGCAGTGAAGGTTTGTGTCATGTCATGTGACTGTGCCAGAGCAGGAGTACAGGAGCGAGCGGTGAGCAGGGTTGTCATGGTTTCCACATGGACAAGAAACAGTTGAAAATCATTTACAGCTTTTCTTCCTCCTGAAGGTTGAAACTGAGGAGAAATGCCGTCCCACAATTCCTTGCTCAGCAACATTTAAAACTAAATCCACAAATATGGATTTATTGTCTTAGATCCAGTCAGGAGTCGTCACGAAGAACAAGCGGATTTATCTAAAGGGGGGTTTATCCTCCATGTTATAAATAAAGTTGGTTCTTCTTTACCATCTTTGGCCTCATGGCGTTTTTCCGACGACTTTTCCCGCCTCTGTTCAGGTCTATAGACGAGATCCACGGGGCGTTTATTTTGGCAGAAGTTTGATTTCAGCCAAACAGCAGGAGCGTCGATAACGTCGCCATCAACAGTCAGAGAGAAGCGGCTCGGCGGTTTTCTCACTGACAGCGTGATGAGTAAATGTAAACCACGTGTTTCACCACCAGGCCAGCTGTGAAACCAGAACAGCAGAGGAAACGTGTGACGTGTGGGGCGTCCTAACTGAAAGCGTGCACACCAGCACGGACGTGCACGCTGCAGCAACACATCTGTTCATCTGTCTAACAATGCAGCAGCGCTGGTCAAAGTGGTCAAAAGTAGACAGAAGTGAAGGGTGTGGCCAACTCCTGACAAGACCCCATCGCCCAATACGGTGGGAGGTAAAGCTGGGGGGCGGGGGGGTATTAAACTCTGTGGCAGCTCAGAAGTCTCATCAGTCAGGAGGGAGAGATGCTCCTCATGGCGCTGTTTCTGTTGTTCTGGCTCTGGTACCCCTCATCTGTTCTCATGTCACTGAAGGTGAGCTGTGTGTGTGTGTTGTGTGTGTGTGGTGTGTTTAACCGACAGCCACGAACCAGCCGGTGATAAGAGGGAAACTTTTGCCTCAACATGTGGCGCGAGTTACTGAGGTTTCATACGTTTTGTATTTGGTTTGTTTATTTGGACGCCGCGGTTTTATACAGTGTTGACACAGGCAGCAACAGCAAAGCATGATGGACCAGGTTGGGGTTTTGGATCAGGAGAAGACAACCCGAGTTTAAGACTTCCTGTTCTGTGGATGCACGTCTCTGACAGGAAAGCGATCTCACATGTAGAGCAGTGAAGGCGTCTGGAGTTCAGTTGCACCCAGAATGTTTGCAGAGTCCCCCCCCCCTCGACTGCAGGTCTGTTACATCACCTCCGTCTCAGTTTGACGTTGATTCACTCCAGACTGCCGAGTCATTACCACTCTCCATGTTACAGGGAAACGCTGGGAAGGGGGGGGGGTGTTGCTTCAGTTACTATAGCAACAGCATGAGTCACTGCGGATGTGTGTGCAGCTCTGTGAGGAGGATGTGTAATCTAGGTCATGCACTACAGTCAGCAGTTTATTTCCCAACTATAGAATGCCATTTTAATCAGATAATGAATGAATGTGAATATAATAATACATTTTAAGATGTCATTTTTATTTATTAATGCAGACTTTTATTTTATAATTCCAGATTTATTTATTTTCAGACTTTTTTTCAGTCCGTCATGTTTCAGACCTGAGAACAGCGCTAGCCACGCTAATTATCTTTAGGTGATGAACCGCTGAATGTGTTTTAAAATCACACATTTACCAACCGAGTCGGTTCGTTAGCGAGCCGGTTATAACACGTCCTCTGAGCAGCTACTTTCTGAGGGAAGACTGGACCTCTCAGTGACTCGGTATCAGAGAGTGACGTGTGTTTGTTGCTGTTTGAATCTCTGTCTGTGTTGATGACTTCTTGATTTGTCTGTTGTTCAGCTGTCACAGGAAGTGAAAGTGAAGCCCGGAGAAGACGCCACTCTTTCACTGTGGTCGTGACGGCGCTACCATTGGAGTGTTGACCTGGAAGAAACAAAACATCTATCTCCTCTTCTTCCGGACAATCACTTGGTCGCGAACTTTCAGGATCCGTCTTATCGTGATCCAGTGGCGCTGATAGATCCAGAGCTGAAGAGCGGCGATGGGTCTGTTGTCTGAGAACATCACCTTCGAAGACGTGGGAGATATGAGTGTTATCTTAAAGAGGAACAACTAGGACGCAACAAGAGAGACACTGGCATCAGAAGTGTCATCGATCTGATCGTGGAAGACGATCGTGGACCGACCGTGGACGGAGGAAACGAGGACGGACATGTTGGATTGATGGTTGGTCTGTCGGTCGCTGTGGTGTCGTTGCTTTGCTGTTGCTGCTGCTGCGTTGCTGCTGTTAAATGCAGAAAGCGACCACCATCATCACCTGCTGATGATGGATCGTGACCTTTGACCTGTCTGAAATTTTCTCCGACCTCTTCTCTCTTTTCCATGTGTGTGAAGGTGCCAAAGCAGCTGCTGGTTTGTAGCGTTTTTTCTTTTCTACTGCTTGTTCATGAGAAAACACACAAATCAAAACATGTTGATTATGAGAGAAATGTTATTAATTTTATATATATATATTATAATATGTGTGTGTGTATATATATAATATACACAGAAGAAAGTAAACGTACAGAGCTTAGACCCGAGACTTGCACTCGACAATTTGCACATATCGAAACTGTAAGAAAACTCTAACGTTGACGACACTACGGTACTTCTAAGTTACCTGAACAGCTCCTGAAAAGTCTGTCCAGCTTTTTTCTGTTGCTGTAGTTTTCATAGTAAGCTTTGAAAAAACCTTAAGAGTGGTACAACGTCCCACAATGCAGCTGGGGTATTTGCTGTCGAGCCTGATCACATTAAACAGACTGGGAGATTATAAAAGCTAGTTGACGTCCTGTTACGAACGGTCCTTTGTTCCTCATATTGTTGCTTATGTCATTAAGTATGTTTAGTTTTGTGTGAATAAATGATATATTTATGCTTGCTAACTGGGAAAAACTTCTAAATCCCCTTTGTAAAAGTTTGTGTTGAAAAGGAAATCCTAGACTTGAAGAGATGTGGACCATTCACTGTCTTCCTGAAGTACTGTCTTTTTGATATTCAATACAAAACCACGCACAAAGACATGGGCTCTATCCATGACACTCAACAACACACAAGAGCTTAAAGTTTCTCATCGTTTCATTCCAACCTATTTTCTCTGGAAGTTGGACTCTTTGTCGTATAAAAGGAATCAGAAATAAAGACAAAAAAACCAAGAGAAACATGTGCCGTGTTTATTTTTAACCTGCAACTCTGGGTTTGAACTAAGAAATGAAAACTTGGTTCAGTGGACGAGCTTGGATATGGAAGAGGGTGATTCCCCACTGGAGCCATGTCTGGAAATGTCCCTGTTTTTCACAGTCAATTTAAAACAGATGTCTAGTGCTTGTTTTAGGCCAGCAAGAAGCTGTAGCTAGCTCAGCGTAGTGCTATGCATTCAGCTGCTAGCGTAGCATTCAGCTGCTAGCCGTAGCATTCAGCTGCTAGCCGTACATTCAGCTGCTAGCTGTAAGCAGTTCAGAAGTGAAGCTAAAACCATCAAAACAGAGTCATCCAAAAACAGATTCAATAGATTAGATGGATAGATAGATGGATTAGATGGAGTAGATGGATGGTAGAGTAGAGTAGACAAGTAGAATTAGATAGATGATTAGATAGATAGTATGAATAGATAGATAGATGGTATGGATAGATGATAGATAGATGATAGATAGATAGATATAAGATAGATAGATTAGATAGATTGATAGAATAAGATAATAGATGGAAGATGGATAGATAGATGATGATAGAGATGATAGAGATGGAGATATAGAGATAGATAGATAGATAGATAGATGACGATAGATAGATAGATAGATAGATAGATAGATAGATAGATAGATAGATAGATAGATAGATAGATAGATAGATAGATAGATAGATAGATAGATAGATAGATGATATGAGATAGATAGATTGGATAGATAGATAGATGATAGGATAGATAGGTAGCAGATTGAGATAAGATTAGTCAGTGAGATAGATTAGCATAGTGGATATGATGATAGAAGATATATAAGATAGATAGACTAGATCAACTAATAGATGAGACAGCTCCGATACGATAGTATAGATTGATAGATCCACCAGATAGATAGATAGATAGATAGATAGATAGATAGATAGATAGATAGATATATGGATAGATAGATGGATGATGGATAGATAGATAGATGGATAGATAGATAGATAGATGATAGATAGATAGATAGATAGATGGATAGATGGATGATGGATGGATAGATAGATAGATAGATAGATAGATAGATGGATAGACAGATGGATAGATAGACAGATAGACAGATAGATAGATAGATAGATAGATAGATAGATAGATAGATAGATGATAGATAGATAGATAGACAGATGGATAGATGATAGATATATGGATAGACAGATAGACAGATAGATAGATAGATGGATAGATGGATAGATGATAGATAGATGATAGATGATAGATAGATAGATAGATAGATAGATAGATGATAGATAGATAGATGATAGATAGATAGACAGATAGACAGATAGATAGATAGATGGATGGGGGTGGGTAGGTAGATTCTTTATCTATCCTGTTGTACAGCCTGATGGCAGCGGGAACAAAGGAACTGAATGTCCGTCTGTCTGTTTCTATGACGCTGTGAATCACACACATCGCATCATCTGAGCGGCAACCAGTCATGACTTCAGTTCGTTTATCAGCTGTTTTATTGATCAATTCTCATTAATATTTTAATAAAATGTCAGAAAATAGTGACAATGATAGTTTTTAATCTTTTACTCTTCAGTTTATTATTGATTGAATTTATTATTGACTGATTTAAATAGCAGTTATTGATTAATTTACTATGAGCAGCACATATTGAAATACATAAACTGACAGGAGGTGTGTGTGTGTGTGTGTGTGTGTGTGTGTGTGTGTGTGTGTGTGTGTGTGTGTGTGTGTGTGTGTGTGTGTGTGTGTGTAACATACAATGAAATAAATAACATTGAGACCAGTTAGTGAGCAGCTAACCAGCAGCAGGACGTCAGTGGTCAGACTGGTGAGAACCTGGTGAGAACCTGAGTGAAGAGTAGACGATCCCTGGGTCAGGTGGACACACACATGGATCATGTGATAAACACTCGTGACCTCTGTGGGCGGAGCCTGTTGTACCTCTGACGTCTGCTGTTCTTCTCACTGCTGCGTAAACTGCAGCTGCATCAGTCTCTGCAACAGAAGAGTCATTATACTCTGATTATTTTTACAGCTGCAAACATCAGGATGTAGTGACATCACTCGGCCGGTGGTTTTTAATGAAACAGGAAACGACAACAGAGCTTCTCTCTTCTGTCTCACTTCAGCAAAAGGAAACAACCATGTCGACCAAACTTTACTAAACCAAAGCCTCAGTTCAAATTTAAAGGTTAATTAAATCATCTGTGTTCCTCCAGACGTGTTTTACACTCCAACATGGTTTTCATCTCCTCTTACTTCCTGGTTGAGGAATCTGGGTCAGGTGAGAGAGAAGACAGTATGAAGATGGTGAGAGGAGGAAACATCAGAGAGACTCAGTCAGACCCAGACTCCGAGTCTGTTGAGACCAGAACCAGAGACTAGCAGACGGATCAGAGCCGTTAGCTAGTTAGCATCTTTTCAGAATGGTTAGCATAGTTAGCATCTTTTCAGAACAGTTAGTGTAGTTAGCATCTTTTATTTGTTCATGTTGTTTGTTAGCTTGTAACTGGCAGTGGCTGACGCAGTGTTAGCAGTTGTGCTAATGCTAACTCTCTCTCCCTCTACTGACAAAGTTTCAGGTTTATTTAGCCACGCCCCCCGTCCCCACAAGCTGACAGGATTGGTTCCTGGGGTTTGTGACGTCATTGGTTCACTGCGCTGTTTATTCTCATAAATAAATAAATAAAGCTGAATCCATCAACAGCTCTACGATACCTCCGCTTTGTCTGCTCGGGTTTTGTAGGTGATGTGATGATGTGATGTCATCTGTGATGTCATCAAGTCCTGCCTCTTCCTCTGGACCTAGATTGAACCAAGGTGACCAACAGAGTAATTTGAGAAGCCAGTGAACTGATGCTGTCCCCCCCCCGCCCCCCTTCAGTGGAGCCCCTGCTGATGTCTACTGTAGCCTGGATGTGATGCCTTCAGGGAGCGCTGGTAAATCATATCATTGTGAGGTTCTGATGATGTCTCTGTATCAGGTCTGTCTCACCTGTAGGTTTCCTCAGGAAGCGTCGTCTCACCAGCAGAACCAGAACAACCAGAACAATCAGACCACAGACGGACCACAACACTGTGAGTGGAGGAGATTCACCGGAGGGGGAGGAGCAACCAGAACCACAGAGAGTTGCAGGAGGAGTGGGGGGGTTTCCTGTTAACAAGAAATAATTTGTGATAAAAGGAGGAGACCGACACTGTTTACAAAGTCCTGACCTTTGACCTCCTGACCTGTGACAGTGATCCAGCTGGGCGGAGACTCTCCATGACCTCTGATGTCACAGCTGTAGAGGCCTTCATCAGACTTGTCAACATGGTGGATGGTCATGTGACCTGTAGTCTCTTTGATGAGGGAGCCATCTTTATAGAAAGCAGCTGGGAGGTTGGAGGGAGGGGTCTTTGTTTTACAGTGCAGAGTGACATCATGTCCCTCCATCACAGGGAGGACAGGACTCTGCAGGATCACTGCTCCACCTCAACACACAGACAAACTACAGCATTTCATCCATTTACACACAGCTTCATCAACACTGACTCCACAGTCTGATCTTACCAGTGACAGTGATGCTGATGCTGTTACTGGTTGCTCCCTCTCTGGACTCACACCAGTAAACTCCACTGTCGCCTGGGAGGATGTAGCTGATGTTACAGGAAGAACCAGCTGATCTTCCCCAGTCAGCTCCACACTGAGTCCTGGTTTCTCTGGTGGTGTTCCTCCTCAGCCTCCATCCAGCAGAGCTGTCGTCCTCCTCACAGCTCAGAGAGACAGAGGCTCCTTTAAACAGCTGAGAGCTGCTGGGACTCACCGTCAGACCAGCTGGAGGGAAGGGGAGGGGCCGTTAATGCCATACTTGGACAGGTGATTGTATTTTCAATAAATATAATACCTTCTAACTAAGAAGAAACACCCTCTCAGAGCAGTGAGGCTCTGTGTTTCTCTGTCTTTATAACAGCTACTTCTAAAAAGCATCAACCTCCAGACTGAAACTGAAGCATCAACAGTGAAGAACCAGAAGCTGCAGTTCCTTAATGGCCACTAGAGTCTGGCTTTAACAGTGAGTCAGTCCCCATAGACTCCATGTTATAAATGTCCAACTTTACAGCAGAAATAAACATGTTTACAGCCTGGTACAAAACTGTTTTGGGTCTCTAGAGCTAATTTTCTCCTTCATGACACCTGTTTATAAAACTCACCTGTTTATATAATTCACTCTGTTTATATAACTCACCTGTTTACATTTTATTAAGGACTAAAGTTATGGAGGATTGAGGGCGTGGCCTCTTTGACAGGTGGGTTGAGCGTATGAGTGTCACTATGATCTCTCAGCTCCACACACGCCCTCCTCTTTTCCCATTTTGGATTAAGCTGGCAACTAGCTCACTCTGAGCTTCAGAAACTGTTGGCTGACGTCACAGAGGCGACGTCCATCTTTATTAATAGTGTGTGGGTTCTACATTTGCTTTGACTGCTGTAGATTCTACAGAGTAAAAACAGGAAGTGACTGAAAAAAGCTTCATCTCAGATTGCTCTTAACATTTCCTGAACTCTGACGCGTCTCAGCCAGTTTCCTACACATGGTCAGGTGGTTTCTGAACAGCGACATGTCACGTACTCACCTTTGGCGGACACGCAGCACAGCGACAGGATCAGCCCTGAAAGAAAGAGTTCACATGGAACCAGATCAAGAGGTAGAGAAACCAGGTCCTACGTCTTGTGTGAACTAAACCAGCTCTCAGCTTCTCACAGGAGGCCAGAGTAAAGATCTCAGGCCGGTTGAAAAAAAACACCTTACGTTTGACACTGAGGGTTTAATTTCTCCTCAGCCGAGGGACTGACTTAAGGGTGTTGCACAGAATCTCTTAAAAGGGTCAGTTTAGTGATTTACAGCAGTGAAAGAGATTTTACAGCAGTAAAGTTCTACAGTTTCCATGGAGACCATTACTGAAGCCGGCAACATTACAGCATTGCTCTGCTATTTCAGCCTCTTATCGTTTTGACGGGAACTTTGCGGAAACCTTAAGGAGAAGACTTGAGGGTGTTTTGCGCCCACGTCCTTGAAGCGAGGTCTGAACCGTTAGTGGCAGACGCTTTGCAGAGATGATGTGAAGGCCTGAGGTACAGTTTTACCTCATCACTTCCTGAACAGACACTAGAGCTAACCATCAAAGACAAAGCAGCAGAGGACAGTCGTCTCCAAAGGTACAACACTATGATTTAGAGCCACGGCGTAGGTTTGCATGTGGACGGTAACAACATGTCCACACCAATATTTGAGTGAACTCGTTCACACTACGTTTAGACTGAAGTCATATTAGGTCATTCTGATGTTCCCTCCAACAGGCGGCGTCTCCAAGACAACCACTTTAGGAATGGTAGCATTTGATTTGCCTAAAGTGCGGGAGCTATCTGAAGGCTCACGACAGTTGAGGATATCATCTGACGTCACCAGAAAAATGTCAACTGATGTTGTTTAACCACGTTAGCTAACGTTAACTAGCAAGCTAACCATGGCTTTTATGTTATGCACGCTAGCAGTCAGGTTGCTAGCAGCAGTATACATAAAATGGTGGATATATCAAAGCATGAGCTGAATTTCTGTTGAGAAATCCAATAAAAATGTCACCATGAATGAATTATTTTATAGTAGGTAGATCAGCTGATGAGGAAACAGGTTCAGGGTTTTAAGTGAAATTTAAAAATGACAGATAATCAAATATAACTATGTTAAACTAATTGGTTGACAGCATTTAAAAGACATTTGTTTTGTAAGGTTAGCCGTTTTGTTGCGTCGCTACCAATGTTGAGGCCAAACCTACGCCCTTGTACAGATCTGTACTTGCTGCGACGCCCCCCCCCCCCGCCTCCTTTAAATCGCAGCAGCCAGTTTTTCCTTGATTCGCGCACCCTGCTCATGGTTCTTCAGGTACATGGCAGGAAAGTTGTTCCAGCACCTTTGAGAAGCTGCAGTTCCTTCTGAATAAGACTCTCAGTCATCATCACTTGTATAGACAGAAAAAGAGTCACTTACAGAGCAGACGTCGCAGAGACGAGTCCTCCATGCTTCACTTACTGATTTAGCGAGTGTGTTTTTTTTTGTTTTACTGAGTCGAAGTAAAGCCCTCCCTCTTCCTCTCTGCAAGTGAGAGTCTGGTTGTGGTTTTCTCAGTTTCTACCTCTGAGAGAAATGTTACTTTGGTGTTTTGTTCTTTTCTATTTCTATATGTTGAATACAGATGTGCAGCGGTAAAAAGAAAGAAGGTAGAGATGGTGAAAGTGCGTATCGACTCCACAGCTTCTTTCACGGTGACGAGACTTTAATCCTCCAACTGATTGAGAGCAACACACTGGTTTATTATCACTAATAAACTCACCAATAACAACTAATGAAAACACTTAGTGAAGTCAGGATGAATGGAAGTTCTGGGCTGCAGCAAAACATGAAGCCACTTCATCTCCCTTCATCTCTCAGATGTTAAAATGGTCGAGCTACTGGGAAACGTGGAGGAAGTGTGTGCGTACTTGCATGTCAGCAGCCAGTACGTGTGCGCATGTGGTAAAGGGGTATTAAGGACATGTGGCTGAGCCGTGTTGTACGCTACCTTCTGCACGTGGTCTCTAAGAGGCATTTCTGAAGGCATGCAGAGAAACCACGTCCGAGATGAACTGTGTTTACTGGCAGCACCTGAAGACCGACTGCGTCACAGCGGCGCAACCACACTGGCCTATTTTAAAGGCTCCTTCGAACGTGGCCTTTGTTTCCTGGACAACGAAGGCTCCGACAGGTGGACCCCGTCATGGTCCAACATATCCCAGGATTCATTGCACGCATGTAATTAAAGCAAACAGCACCAACAAAGAGCCTGAGGATTACAGTGTTGTATTTAAGTCTTGTGTTCCAGCTCAGTTCAACAGCTAACGGTACAACTGGTAAAACCAAGAGACCTAAAACGTTTACGTTACGTTTTGTCAAGGTTGCTAGGCAACAGGTGCTACACTTTTCAATGCAAAGGTAAGGGTGGGAAACAGCTTGTGAATCGAAGGGAAAACACTCTGTAGGCCAGAGGTCTCATTTTGGTTCGGCCTTCGCGAGTCTACAGCAGCTGCGAAGGGCCACACCTTCCTGGACCATGTCAAAACAGTTTCTAACAACAACCAACACTTTACGGCAACACCACGGTAACTCCCAGGGGACCCACCACCTCCACAAAGCAAAAAAACATGGGAAACACAAGAGAATCTGTTCTGATAGCGAGAGTGGTGAACCTACCTTTGTCACCATGGTCACTATAGTGACGGTTATGGCTTCGTTAGGTTCGGGGAACAATTGTAGTTTGGGTTAAAATAAGTAGTTCCTCAACATTAGCAGACCTTTGTTGCCATGGTTACAATAATAAAACAACATTGAAAGGTCACGGATAGTAGAAACAACATAAACTAAAGCTACTTTCACATGGGAATCGAACAATGATCTCATGTGTCACATTCCTGTTTTGTTGACTTGTCATCATTACTACGACCACTAGATGTCGCCTAGCAACAAAACCTAACTATGGGTCATAATAACCTGCTGCACAGACGACCTGTGGGCTCGTTTCACGAGTGCTCGTCAGTCTTATGGCCACTGAAGTATCTGTGGGCCCAGAACAGTGAGACCACTGTCCTCTGTATCTCCAGTCTGAGCTGACCGCAGTTTTCTTGATTTCTACATTGTTTTCTAAAGGTTCTTGCATATGACATAATGCCATAGTGACAGTGTTTTATATCACAATTATCAGAACTATCTCAGCTCCTTCTCTAATGACGGCCCCTTTTTGACTGTGCAAAGAGATAATTTGACCCAAACACTGAAACAAGCCGCGGTCTTTTGAAATTCTCCAAACCTTTACTGATGTGGATGAATTGAAATAGGTTAACCAAAGTCTTGGATTCATAAAAGTAGTGCAACATGTGAATAAAATGGTAGATAAATGTACAATAAATGCCCAAAATGCAAAGTGTTATCTGTCAATCTCCTTCTAGCTCCGCCTCTGAGTTGTGTATAATCTCACAAGCATATGAAATATAAAGTGGAGAGAGATTCCACCAGCATTTACCAGATATTAATAGAAACATCCGTTAAAAAGTAACTACGATCTTTTAACCTTTGAGAACACGATATGTCAGAGACTGAATCACAACCTGAAAGAAGCAGAGCAGAGTCTGACTACTATCAAACACACGGCAAAATCACAACTTCACAACTTCTGCAGAGGTGTCAGTGAGGAAGCACAACTGAATTTGAAGCTGCTGCTTCTCACGGTAGAAAAAGAGGTTTCCTGTTTGTTGATGGCAGCTCTGTCACGCCTGTTATAACGACTGAAAACCCCAGTTAACTGTAAAACACAGAGAACAAATGATAATCTTTATGAAATATAAAGTCTGGATTCACACACCTGTATGACAGACATGTATGATGTTGCACATCTGTAAATCTAAAAAACATCTGTAAAATGTCAACTGTTAGGTCACTGGTGTCTCTTAATGTTCCCAGAATGCACCAGCAGCAGATATCACAGTATTAGTTGTTAGTATAATTGTTTGAAAGTTGAGCAGCAGTGATCAGTCTGTGCCAGCAGAGGGCGCTCTGACTAAACACTGCATTTATATATGTCTGGTTCACAGGAGGTTTTCTGTTATTATGTTTACTAAAGCTTGAGTTCCTGCTTCTTCTGATTATCATTATTCATTTTTTTTTCTTTTCATTATAACTGCTCCTTGCCGCTGAATGTAAAATATAAACTGGGCTACTATTTCTGAGGTTTGTATGAACAGGATCCTGAGGACTTAGTGTTTGGTGGTGACTTTGCTAAACCTCCCTGTACCAGTAGTTGTTATTATCAGAGGCTAGAATGAAACAAATAAACATTAGTAATCCATATGGCGGTGCCTCCACTGTGGGACTACGTCACTCACACTCAGACTAATGTTTGTATTCCTTCAGAAACAATGGTAGACATCTTAACTGGAAATAAATCTACGGGAAATGTTTCTTTTCAAATTGTAATATTATTTCAAAACAAATCTATTTTCTCTTTTGCTCCACTATATTTAATGAACTCAAAATAAATACCAGTGCAATTAAACAAAAATAACAAATTAATAAAATTTAAATTTAAATTGACCATATGAAAAATAATGATTAAACAAAATATTTAGATTACACACGCTTAAAAAATGAACACTTTCCTTGTTTTTTCCCACAAGACAACAGGAAACATTACACTTTAACTTGAATTATATTCATCACAATAGAAAAGTCTCAGTTAAATCACTTTGTGGTGTGACAGTTCAAACTTTAAAAGAGTTGAAACTATTACCAAGCGCTTAGATTTCTAACTGTTGGGTTTGAACATGAATAAATGTCAAAACACAAGGATTAAACGCAAATCAAATGGAAAACATTTATTCCACCCAAAACAAAATAAAGTCAAATAATAACACCCAGGTTTTAGTTTCAGTTTATAGTACCAGAGTGTTGGAGCTCATTTTGAAAGGAATACTGTCATTACTCACTGTCCCGTGGGAAAAGGCAGGAATATTTTAGAGCCAGGAGGTGTAAACCCTCTGTCCAGCGGCTGAAGAACACCTGTCCTGAGGCTTGATCCATGTGCAGAAAGTAGTCTGAGCACCTCTGCTGCAGCATGGTGGCAGTGTCTGAAGCACACTGTCAATGAAACACACAAAGTCTGGATTAACTATGACTGATTTTTTAAGCAATATCACGAAGGGTTCAGTACAACACGAGCTTGAGTGTGATATTGCTTTTACACATCAGTTCTATGAGCGCCATATTAGTTAAATAAACATCATTTATTTGACTATGCCAACACAAATAGTTCCGCAACTGGACTGTTGCTAAGCAACACAAACCTGCACAGTAGAGATGGGATTTATGGCTCTTTGGAGGGAGCTGGATCTTTGAATTATTCTGAAATACTGATTATAGCTTCATTTGACATGTGGACAAGATTTTAAAGTCTGATATGGATTCATTGTAAATAGGAGACTGTGAAGTCATGACTGAGAGACGTTTGTTTAGATTTTGTGGTAGCAGCAGGAATTGTTTTACCAGGTGCCTGGCCAGGCAAAGATGTGGGCCCAGTGGTAACAGAGGCTGCTGCTGTAGCTGGAGGCAGAAGTACTGGCACTCTCCACTTCATCGTCAGAGTCATGCTCTCTCCTCACCTCTGAGATTTTAACAGTTGGGTGTTGAGTTTTAAAATGCCTGTGCAAATTGTTTGTGGAGCCAGACTTAAATGAAATCATCTTCTGGCAAATATTGCATTTAGCCTTACTGTCTGCCTCAAGCGAAAAGTGCATCCAAATGCTGCTCCTTTTTCTTTGGCTCATTTTGCAGAACGACGGACGGTCCTCCCCCTCCTTCAGGCTGCTGTTGACTGCACTGCCGACTCTGAGGCACTTTTTTTTTAATGAGGCACTCAAGTCAAAGGAGCGTGCACAACTCATGCAATATTTGCATATGAAATGAGCGCTCCTCCCCATGCTCTCTCCGTCTCACTCAGTGGAGGAGCAAGGAGGAGCTTGTGTGAGCATCTGTGTGAACCATAGGTGTGAACTCAGGGAGAGAGAGAAAAAAAAGAACGGCTCCCAACCAAACGCGACTCGGTTCCCATCGTTCATGTTAATGAGCCGGTCAAAAGATTCGGCTCGTTCATGAACGTCACAACTCTACTGCACAGGGCACACTAGCTTGCTACTTCGTCGACACGTTAGCTCAGGTGTTTCTGAAGTATCCAGGCTTCTTCCTTCATCCTCCTCTGACGACCAGACATCATTTAATTCAAATGTTGTTTATGGAAATATTTTCATCTTTGCAAAGTTAATCTAAGATAGATAACGACCCTTAAAGTTACGCTAATTGACGGTTAAGCGGAGTGATACATGAAGTTAAAAGTCCCATGCTGTTTTATCAGCACTCATGGAATACGTCTCGTCCAATCAAATGACTTAGTCTAAACTAACTAACGTAATAAAATAGTTTTTAGGATTCATACTCACCCAGAAACTTGGTGAAAAACACTCCTGCAGTCAGTATCTTCTCCTCCAGTGGAACGAGCGCGAAAATGAGTTAGCTAGCAAATGTTAGCTAACTGGTTCTTACAGTCCAAACGTGCTACAGCGTTTGTGCTAATTTAGCAACATTACCGACGCAAACCACTTAAAACCTGCTCTCCTTCACGATTTAACGAGGTACATCCTTCTATAAAAACCACCGGCTCTTAACGTGACTAAAATGGAGGAACTCAACAGAGCTTAACGAGCTTATTAAACAGAGCGTCACGTCTCCATTCTTCACCTGCGTCTCTCTCGTCCTGACTTTTAGCCCCGCCCCTCTCAGAATCCGATGTGCTACAATGTTCATCCCAACTCAACACCGATTCGCTGACACTGATTGATTGACACCTGTCTGTAGCCAAAACACAAACAGAAAACGGATCTGAGGCGTTCAAGGTCTACTCCAAACAGAAAAAACTTCAGTATCTTACCAAAAATAAACATTTCCCCATAATGATGTCCAAAAATAACTTCACACCACACAGGACATATTTCAATATACAAAATATAAATGGACTGAACTGAAAGGCATGTAAAAAACAACAAAATTAGTAGGTTAATACATTAGTTTTCTTTAGTATCACAGTAATCCAGTGATGTTTGTCTGTAGGCCTAGTAGTTTCAGTAAAGGTAATTAGAACATTTTTTTAACCTCACTTATTATACACATTTGGATTATTTTAATTCTGTAAATTAACCATATTAATTTGTGTTGTATATTAAATGCTTCAATATTATTTGAGTTTATTATATTATTAATTAATATCACTTCACTCAGATCATTATATAAATTCTTTATCAGTTGCAGCACTTTATTGTTTACACATATAATTTGGAGGTGTAACATTTAGGTTGGTTATTTAGAACGTCTTTAGTGTGGAGCACTTTTGGTTCCCACCCGCCTTTGTTTGCAGGGGGACAGGTTTGAATGAGACACTCTACGAGTTGCACATGTAGACATGTCAGTAAAAGTTATGGAACACACTACCTATAGGTAACAGATATAGATATCTATGGATATCAGAGAGGAAGTTCACTAAGTAATCTCAAAACTTATTTCTTCACTTTATCCTTTAACTCGCTCTGAAATTTTGCACCTTGCGCCACATTTCTGCTCAGCACTTCTTTTAAATGTCTTGTCATTTAATGATTTATTATTTAATTCACTATTTCATCTCATTTTAATATTTTTAATATTTTTAATTTTAGATCAATGCTTTTAACAATGTTTTACATTTATTTTAGGTCTTTTTGTGTGAAGCACTGCAGGTTATTTCTTTGTTGTAAAGCACTTTGTGCTACATTTCTTGCATGAAAGGTACAATACAAATAAAGTTTATTATTATTACATTGTGATACACTGACAACAGGAGCGAATCACAGCTGCTGTTAATGTAAGCGAAGGGAAGTGAAGCTGGTGTCCACAGAGGAAGTGAGAAGACTTTTTCCAGTCAAGTGTGGAAACACGTGACAGCAGCACAGGAATCTGTGTCGTCTGATAAACAACTGAAACTCACTGCAGGTTTACACACAGCATCACTATTTCTCCAGGATGGATCAAACACCACAAACCTGCTAATGTGAGTCCCCTGTTTATTTTTAATCAGACATTTGACTATTTTCATGCACACATGATGAAATTAAAGCTTATATTGTATTTTGGATTCTGTGTAACTGAGAAAACAACGAGGATCTGATCAGATTAAGATGGAAAATGAAAAAAATGTTCAACAATAAAGAAATGCAGCCAAAGAATCAGGGGAGTGAATTTTATTTCCTTTCACAAGCTCAGTATGTGATGAATGTCACTGCCATTACATCTTTATCAAAGCTGTGTACAAGATTATCTTTTAGATTTTATCACAGTCTCCTTTCTAAAATGTTTTGGGTGATAATGAATTTCCTGTTTCCATCAGAGAGAGGTGAAGGCGTCCCACCACTTTCCTGGACATCACTCAATTACCTCTCGGGCTCAATTGACAAATTATATCATTTGTAAAAGTAAAAATAATTTCAATATTGAACTTAAATATGCCATTACTTATTATTATGAAAATAATAATTATGACTATGAATTTATTGTTGATTTGAAAATCCTTTATGGTAAATCACGTTAAAAAAAATCAACCCCAATTTATAGTTTTTTCCGATTTCTTAAGCACCATTTGGAAAACGGCCGGTTTCTCAAAACACTACACACAATTACAGAACACCTCACATCCTTTGCAAAATCAAACACTCTTGTAAAAACTTTACTCTAATTTATAAAAACTATTGTTTGTTACCATATGAAACACACATGTTTCATGACTTCATTCTGTTTGAACCTGTTACACACTGCTGTGCTGAACCTGAAACACTTTAACAATGACACTTCTCAGTGATGAGGGCACTGTAGGTGAAGTACAGAGGAAGTGCAAATATACAATCAATTCACCAAACACTACACAAGACCAATGCTGCAGACTGATGAAACTATCATTCATTTCTCTCCATACACCCAAATCAGTCAACGTGTCAACATGGAGAATCACAACAAAACATGTCCCAGTTTTCATGCTACTGCAGTCGTGTGCATCACACTGTCAGCTCAGCAAATATCACACAAACAGAAAATACAGGTTACAATTACGAGACATTATCTCTGCACCTAGCTGGATCTGGTCGGAGAATTTCATCACCATCACAGGCGATATCCTCATTGGCAAGACAACGTGGGAAGAACCGTCTCGAACATCGAATCCATCCCTGCACAGCTGCGGCGTGGACTTGGTCACAGGCCTCCTCCATGGCTGAATGAGGGGTACCTGAGACTGGGGCCGGAGGTCGTCAACCCTCCACCGCCATGCAGAGAAAAACTCTTCCACTGGGTTTAGAAACGGAGAGTATGGTGGAGGGTAGAGTCCTGTAAACTGTGGATGGTGTAGAAACCAGTTCAGCACCAGAGCAGAGCGGTGCAATGACACATTGTCCCAGATGATACTGTACATGGTTTACTGCTGTGACGCTGTCGTGCAAGAGAGTGGGAGATGTGCTGTAAGGGCCCATATTGGCATGAAGGACAACATGGTCAACTAGTGCTGCGTCAGTTTCATTTGATAAATTCGGTCCTCTTCTTCTTTGAGCACGTTCTCCTCCTGCTTCAGGTCTTCCTCTTCCTCTTCCTCTTCTTCTTCTTCTTCCTCTTCCTCTTCCTCTTCTTCTTCCTCTTCCTCTTCCTCTTCCTCCACCTCAGCCTCTACCTCTGGCACGGCCTCCACCTCTTCCTCTTCCTCTACCTCCTTCTCCTCCTCTGTGGATTCCCCCTCTCACCCTCACTCTTCTTCTTCTGACTCCTTCCATTTTTGGTTGAAGACAGGTGAACTCATGTGCTGCATTTTATAGTTCTTAAACCTGATGGTGTGTCTACAATTAAGCACTCATGTGTTTGCGCACCTGACGGCTGTGTTTAACCAGTTGGCTCACAGGTGTGGTAATGTGACAGTCGGTGCTTTGGGATTGCAAGGAAGTGACATCGTGGATACTAGTGTGTTTAGTGTTTTGCAGAAAGTGTGAGGCTGATATTGGTGCAAATCTGGGCCGATGTTTTGCTCCGTGAGTGGAAGGTTTTGATTATGCAATCGAAAAAAACTGTAAGTGGATTTTTAGTGGAATTGAGAGGAAATATTAGTACTTAATTAATACTTTATACTGTTTAATAATTACTTACTTTAATACTTACTTTATAATGAACTAGATATTTTCAGAATTATATTTTCATTATATCCTCTTATTTACATTATATTTATTTTTATAATTTTTACTACTTGTATTTATGATTTGTCGTTATTCTTGAAGCACGTGTTTGTTTTTATGGACATTTTAATGTTTTCTAACAGTTTTTTAAAGTTTGGAGGGAAAAGAAAATAAACGTGTATTTAGCCCCTCCCCCTTAATGAAGAGTCCGTGTTCTGTTTCCTTTTATTGTTTTTGTTCGCTGTTCATCTTTGTCGATGTATTTTATTTCCGGGGTTAATGATTCGATCAGATGAAATGGAAAATATTTGCATTACAAAGTATTTAAAGAAAAAACGATTGGAATAGACCGAACTGTTCTAACCCCTCCCCCTCCCTCCACACACACACACACACACACACGCACGCACGCACGCACACACACACACACACAGACAACACCACACAACACACACAACACACACACACACACACACACACAGACACACACGCACGCACACACACACACACACCACACACACAACAACCACACAGACACACACATCACACACACACACACACACACACACACAACACAGACCACACACACACACACACAGACACACACACACACACACACACACACACATTCCGGCCTTGCTTGCAGAGTGTTTGTGTGCAAGTTTTTCTGGAAGATCTCTGGCCTCTTTGTTTTTTTTTTGGGGGGGGCATCTAGAAAACCAACATGTCTTCTTTGTCTCTTCCCGCCGCGCCCCTCGTGTGCTCTGCTGGTTCTGTTTCACGGTGACGACGGTAGCTGCTGTTCTGGCTCATCACGGCTGAGTTTCATATATAATATATAGAAATTATAGTGTGGTGTGGGCGGAGGGGGGGGGGGGGTGATGATGTGGCCGTACACGCCAGCTATACAGCTATACATCATTACTATCTCACATATCTCCAGAGGATCATTATAGGTTCATAACATGCGGAAGAGGATCAGGTCCACGCACGATTTTTCTTTTCTGACGTTTTTCTTGAAAAAAAATTCTCTCTTACTTCCGTAACCAACATGTGATATCGCCATAGTAAAATTTGCATATGTATATTTATTAAAAATATCTATGCGAGGAATTTTTACATAGAAGGCATCTGTTTTGCATGTAAAATTTATTAAAACAACATACATGTTAAAACATCGGTTTGTTTATATGTGTTTCTTATTAATATTCAACATGTCTAACTTCACACTCGGGAAAGTGTCTCAGACCTTTGGCGCCTACTGTTTATAATATGATGGATATGTGTTTATTTAGCATCTTTATGGAGGAAGCCTCACAGCTGTTGGTCCAGGTGCGAGATGGTGAGTGACAGTTTCAGCCGTCAGAGGACGTGATAGAGAGAAGCAGCCAGAGCTGCTGCAGCTGAACATGTAACGACAAGATGAGCAAACATCTAAACGCCGCATCTGACGTCATTCAGACTGAACGCTCGTCAGGACTTTGCTGCAGCTTGGACCCCCCCCCCCCCTTTCCCCCCCCCCCCCCCCCCCC
>NW_019174627.1:253230-263207 GCF_002260705.1 Seriola dumerili | reverse complement strand
CCCTCTGCACTTATATTCATACATTTACTGACTCCTGCTCTTTCATGCCCATCTTCTATTTTGTTTCCTTGTGTATTCACACACCTGCTGGGCGGGGCAAGAGCCGCTGGTGTAAAGTGGGATCACCTGTTCCCAGGGTGCCTCCCTCCCTGCAGGCAGCTGCTTTGTTTTACTGGTTTAGTTCCTCTTCAGTTCTTCCTTTAGACTTTGTTTTCATGCTCCGTGTGTTTCTGTGGATTTAAATCCATCGAAATATAATCGAAAATTGCAAATCTTGTTGGCTGCCGCCATGAGGCGCCAGTGTAAGAGAGCGAAGTGTGAGGATGTTGTGGAAAAGTTGTGTTGAATGAGTTTACAGAGGATGGTCAGCAACAGTAGGAAATGATATAACTGAATGAGTTATTCTGCATTATTATCATTATTATTACTTTGATTCCAGTTTGAACAGACCAACTTTTGTTTACATTGATCGTGTTAAATTATTTCATATTTTCTTGTTAGTCAGAATGTTTTATGTCACTTATTGTAGTTGTGGTTCTTCCGGTATTTGTTTAATTTATAGTTCGGTGTTAATATTAGTGACGCTAACTTTGGTCTGGTCTCCGTCAGTCCACAGTGTCTTTATAATGGCGTCACAGTCTCTCTGGCCTCGCTCTGGTGCCGGTAACATGTACGACCGAGTTAATAAGACGCAAATTAGACAGGTGCTAATAACCAGTCTAGTACAGGTTTGACAGAGCAGCCATCTTGAATTTTGAGGTCGGGGTCGGTGAGGTTCCTCCGAGTTTCTGAAATTAGGACTTCCCAGTTGAAATGGAAGGCACCATGGAGGTCAGACCGTGATCAAACATCAGTTTAATCGTCGTTATCGTTGTTTTGTTCAATAAAGTTTGTGTCATAAACACAGATCAGCAGCTCAGCGTCAGATTGGCCGCAGCACGCCGTAGTGAAAACCAGCGCGACGAGATAAATCCTCGTTTGGTCCCGGGATTCTTCACGTCGGGGGGGCGGGGCATCAGAAGACTTCACCACGAGGTGACGCCGCTGTCGAACTGTCTGTCTGAAGGGTGACGTCACCTCTGACCTGCTCTGCTCTGTGACCTTGTGTCCTTCAGACCGGCTGACCATCGTAGCTCACCGTGAACAGGACGTGACTCTTCCATGTCAGACTCGCAGCGGCGCTGCCATCATAGCGGCGGAGTGGAGCAGACCCGACCAGGAGTCCCACTACGTTTTCTTTTACAGGGACGACCAGGCAGATAAGACGCACCAGCATCCGTCTTTCGAGAACCGCGTGGAGCTGGCGGACGGGCGGATGAAGGACGGTAACCTGTCTTTGATTCTGAGGGACGTGAGACGCAGCGACCACGGGACGTACGAGTGCCGGGTGAAACAGGAAACCGCGGCGCGCAGGAAGCGGGCGTTTATCAGCGCCGAACCCATCAGCATCGTCGACCTGAGAGTCACTGAATCACGTGAGTGTTTCACTTTGTCCTTTTTCTCTCAGTCAGATTTGAACTTCTACACACTTTAACCCTCAGAGGTCAAAGGGCAAGTTCTTCTTAAATTCACCTTTAAAAGTTACGTCCATATAACATAATACCCGGGTGTTTTATATCACAACTTCCAGAACAATCGCGGCTCTTTCTGTAGTGACGCCCCTCGTAGAGCAAAGAGATCATTTGGCCCAAATGCTGAAAACTTGAAGCCTAGTTTTTGAAATTCTTCAAATATTTCGTGAAAACAAACATTTAGGAATTGTTTTGTATTTAGCAACGACTATAAGTTCATAAAAATAAAGTAATATATGAGTAAAATAGTAGATAAATGGATAATAAACCCATAAAATGAAAATTTCTTACCATCTGTCACTCTGCTTTAACCAAATTTCAGAGGCTTTGAGTCAGGTACATTCTTGGAGGAGTATGAAACAGAAAGTGGAGAGTCGACAGAATCAAAAAATATTTACACCATATTTATTCGCTGTGTAATCGCAAAGATATTAATAAAAACATCCGTCGACCTCAGAGGGTTAAAAAAACTGTACGGGGGAGGATTTCCTGCGGCTCTTTGCTGATGAAGCAGAATTTCCTCGTTCTGTCCGGTTCAAACTCGTCTCATTAGAGAACAATAAAGACGAGCTTTTATTTTCTCATTTCCTGAAATTCCTCTTTCTGAAATGTTGCTGAGCAGAGGCTGAACCTGTCTGTGCTCTGCAGGTCGTACACCTGGACACAATGGGAGTGGACACCACATGGTTGGACATGCTGGACTGTTAGTGTGTCTGTCAGTTTTGCCTGTGATGCTTGAGTTATTGTTTGTGTTGCGTCTCATATAATGGACGATATCTTACTTTGGCATATGAGCTACTTCTCAGATGAAGCGTACAGGCAGCCTAATTAAAAAGTGCTATATTTAGATATTTAATACGTTCAATCGCTGCTAACCAGCCTGTTATTAACTGTTGAAAACCAGCAGCTAGCACGCTAACATGCAGCTGGTGACGGCAGTCCTTGTTCTGCTCTGCGGCCTCAGCGAGACCTGCCCGTAGGTTAGCTGGGGGCTAGCAGCGGCTAGCAGCGGCTAGCCGCGGCTAGCTGGTGAGCAGCGACTAAACTTTCAAATCAAAACACTCACATATAGCACCTCGTAAATTCATAACAGCATAGTCCAAACCAATACTCCTCCTCAACCAAGACAAAAGTGTGACTGGTTGTGACACATCTTGTAAACATAGGTGATCCGTCACTCTATGGGTCTCGCCTCTACACTTCACCTAGTAACTTCAAAGTAAGTTCTTCTTCTTGCATGGAAGTTGCCATTTTGATTTGAGCGTGTGTGCAACCCAGTGTAACGAGGCCTTAGGTAAAGCGCTTAGAGCTTTTGTGTGTTTTTTGTGTTTGATATTTGTGCGCATATCGGTTTGTAACGCTCGCAGATGGGACTCTGGAAAGTTGCCTCAGCAGCAACTGTTGAACCAGAATCAACTTTATTTCCTTATTCACAAGCCGCATCACTCTGGATGTAAACAATAAAATACCACAGAGCTTCAGGGGGAACAAGTCCAAACGTGTGCACATTCAAGTCCAAATCCACAAACAGTCGGGGGAGGCTATGGAGAAATGTGGGTGGTGCTGATCTGCTACATACAGATTTACAGTAACGAGGTTACTGTGGGCACCTGTGTTGCAAAGATAATGAGTCTTTAACTGATGGTTCGTTCACAAACGTCTGTGAATCAATATACTGACAGTGTTCTTCATGTGCACCCCACCCCACGCCTCCTCAGCCAGAATATGTGAGGAATGTGATGTCGTGGAAAACAGTTGTGCAGCGGCTTGGCAATGTAAAAAGACTGATGGATGGACCTGACTGTGAGCTCTGCAGCTGCACTTAGCTGGGAGTTCGTTGTGATCTCTGTGTAGCTAGTAGCATTTCCTGGACCCAGAGCTGCAGCTGGCCTGAGAACCAAGAGAGGACAGAGAACAAGGCCTGCCGCAAAGCCGCTCACTGTCTTGGCTGTTTCGTCATGGATGGCGTCAGATACATAGAAGCTACAACACAAAGAAGAGTCTGTGCGACTCTGTGAACAGTTCATTCACACTAATATGGAGCTCCATTTTAATCTGAGGCAAGCATCAACCTCTGAGGCTGAAAAATGAAACTTCAACATGAAGAACCAGAAGCTGCAGTTCCTCTAACGGCCACTAGAGTCTGGCTCCAACAGTGAGTCAGTCCCCATAGACTCCCATGTTAAAATGTCCAACTTTACAGCAGAAATAAACATGTTTACAGCCTGGTACAAAAACTGTTTTGGTCTCTAGAGCTAATTTCCTCCTTCATGACACCTGTTTATATAACTCACCTGTTTACATTTTATTAAGGATTAAATTTGTGGAGGATTGAGGGCGTGGCCTCTTTTAGTGACACGTGGGTGGGTGTATGTTTGACCATTTTTGGATTAGCTGGCAGTTAGGGGCGGAGTCAGGTACGTCGTGACGGCGGAGGTGGTCACTCTGAGCTTCACAAACTTGTGAGTGACGTCACAGACGCTACGTCCATCTTCATTTGCAGTCTATACACTGAAGCTGTGGCTTTGCGTTCCTCTCCCTGTGTTGTTACCTTGTCGTGGTGGAGAGGCTTGTGTGCCTCACAAACTGAGCTGGTACCAGGTTCAACCGAGTCGGACTGGTCTCAGAGTGAGGCCGTGACGAAAGACAGCACACCAGCCCCACCCTTTGTGAGGGGGCCAAGGCTGCTGAACTGTGAAGGACGAGTTACAGGCTCAACATGTTGTCGAGGACGGGGAGTGATGGACGGAGCACATGGTGGTCTTACGTCACACAGGGGAAAAGATGATTAAGAGATATGTAGCTGACTCTTTTCATGTTGCAGAGTTTATGAACTGTTAAGTAGCAGGTTGAAAGACTCGAACCTGAAGCTGAATCTGGGTGCACAGTCAACGATGATGGCAGAGAGACCTGAAGATGGCAGTTCAGAGACGCATCACATCCAATGAGGATCTGCCGGGAAGAACAGGATGAACTGCCCAAATCCAGATGTGTAGAGACTCACCCAAGAAGACTGCAACCTGTAACTGCTGCCAAAGAGGCTTCTACAAAGTCCTGGATTTAAGGGTCTGGGTGAGCAGAAATTTGAAAGTGAAGGGATCTAAGTACTTTCTGAACCACTGAACTTTACATTTACCAATGAATGTGATCATGGAGTAAAGAGTGACTCAGTGTGGTATAATCAGGATGGGTTTATCACGAAACTTACAAACTCATTACCCAGGTACTCATCAATACAATATATCTTCACCTTCACCTCGTGTTATTTCACTCCTCCTCCGACCGATTGTGGATTTGAACACCAACGTGCACCAAGTATCAAACATATTTGTAGTTGAATTTTCACGGTTCGCTCTGAAGATCGACGTATCTGCTGTTTTTTATTGTTGACATCTAAGACGATGCAGCGTTTGGCGGCAGACGACTTGAATCTGGTTCAACAGTTGCTGCTGTGGTAACTTCCTGTCTGTGAGCAGTACAATCCAGACCCATAAATCTGTCCCTCCAGTTGGACTTCCTGGATCGTATGTCTTTGGACATTTCTAAAAGAGTATAAATAATTGGGGAATAAATAAACAATAAGACTTTGTGATTGCTTCAAAAGTAGGAAATGGTAATTTTATCACTCGGCATTCACAATAGTTTATTACAGTACAACAGCTGCCATGGCCAAAATACATGAAACCAGGACTATCCCTCTTTCTTATTTCATGCATAAAAACATTGGATATTTTAATGACGTATTGATCAACATATCATGTTTTCCATAATAAGGATAGTTCAATAAAACCGATGTACAGAACATGTCCCGCACATAAAAAGAAACTTTGAATTGTAGCTAAAATATTTTTCAAATTTTGTATGTTGAAAAATCTGAACTGGAGTTTCATCATTTCAATTTGCTTAAAAAGTATCAAAAAGTATATTTTATATTTTTGAAAATTGATATATATTTACACTTGAATTTGTGTCCAAACATTTTAGTCCACACTCTCAGATATGTCTTATTTTCATTTATTTTGTTTGATTTTTCTTTGTCGTTTGTTTTGATTTTGAGAATATTTTCTGTGTTTATGTGGTTTGGTTTCGAAAATGTTCATTTCATGTATTTTCTCCTCGTGCAGAACGTAAACACCGTCAGACGGTTGGTGGTTGGTGGTTGGGAAAACAAAAACGGGTTCAACCTGATTTGTTCTACTGAGTTGTCACTTGTTAAACAGTAACAGTGGATTTTATTTACACTAGATAAATGTTATGTATTTGATATTAATCACATCAAAACTCTAAAATGAAGAAATTCAGAATTTCATGGAAAATCACAACAACAACAAAATAAAAAAGTGTGATTAATGCTGATTAATGATTGAGGTAATTTTACATATGTGAATGTTGATTTTGGCGAAAGACGTGACTGAATTAAATTTGTTAAAATTACATATCATTCTTAAAATCCTGTGATTTATAAAAATGTTATTGTTGGGAGTTTGTTCCAAAAATAGCTTGTTAGCTTAAATCTTGCTTTTCAAGAGTGAGTTTCAGGAAATAATAAAGCTTTTTTTAATGTTATGTGTTATGTGTGTTGCTGTGTGTGTGTTTTGTGTAGATCATGTGATGATTGTTCAGATGACTCGACAGCCACAAGTGAAGCTTGTGAACACGCTGAGAAAATAAACGGATCAAGGTCACATGTTGCACCACTGTGAAGAAGCCAAACATCATCACATGAGTGAGTTGTGTACCCACTCTTCTTTGTGTTTCACTTCCTCTTCCTGGGAGGAGACGCACAGTGCAGGTTTTAACGGTGTGATACTGCCCCCTGCTGGCTGCCTCTGAAACAGCAAACTGATTCTACCGACCTGTCACCTCATTGAAAACTCTTTTGTCCCAGTAAGGATCCTGTAGTCCCAGTGGTCAGGGCTGTTGAGCAGGTTAACCTGGTTACCATGGTGATCTATCTGGTTACTATGGTGATGTTAAACCTCCTCCTTATTATTTGATTGCTCTTTATTTATCTTATTGCTTTTATTGTCCTAGTTCTTGGAACTTTTGTAATTTTTTATGATGTAGAACACTGATTTTAGTTTTATCTGTGAAAGGTGCTATGTAAATATATTTTTACTTACTTATTATTCAGGTTTCCAGGTGTCATCCAGAGATTCTTTT
Organism: Seriola dumerili; assembly: GCF_002260705.1. Lineage (NCBI taxonomy): Eukaryota > Metazoa > Chordata > Actinopteri > Carangiformes > Carangidae > Seriola > Seriola dumerili. The sequence goes on along the minus strand of NW_019174627.1, from coordinate 256,473 downwards.
TTCCACCTGTTCCATGCGTCACTGTAATTGGCCAGTTTAAAGCTGAGCGGTCTAATCACCAGCCAGATTCTTGTCCCGAGGATAAACTCTTCATGAGGTTGTGATCAGAAGAAACAAACTAACTCTGACTCTATTCCTGGTTCTAGAAGTTCAGGTTTCCTGTCACGTGAGCAGTGGTTGACTGTGACAGAGTGCAGAGGTTGTCGTCGTGTTTCAGGTCTGTCGTTGTGGTTTCTGTGAACTCTTTGTTCTCTCGTGTCTGACTCAGAGTCAGAGTCAAATTTTCCACCTCACGTCTTTGTGAAAGCCACAGAACCACAGGAGAAAACCAAGAAATGTGTTTACAAAGTTTATTGGTCCTGCAGAGAAACCAATCAAATATAAATAAAGAGTTGAGAAAAAAAAACTAAACATTAGATCCTGTTAAATAGGAACTTATAAATGTCATGTCATGAATCCTACAGCAGCTCAGCTCCGCTCTGTCCTGTCAAAAATAAAAACACTTTTATTTTCTCTACTGAAAATGCATCAAAAATACATTTCTTTTCAAGGATACCATACCTGAGACAGGACAGGTGCGAAGGTGTGACGGTCTTCCTCAGTGAAGAATAGAGTAGATAACCACTGGTTCTGGTGGACACTCTGAGAACACACACACAGCTTGAACTGAAAAGAAAGTCCAAACCTGGACAAAGTGTTCAGCTCTCAGTACTTTTGTATCTTCCACCTGAATCTCTGGTCTGAACTGTAGTTTCTCTCACTGCTTCACATTAAAAGTTTCCCATTTGCGACCCAGTGGGAGGCTTTTATTGTGAAGGAGTTATAGGAAATGCAATATGTCTGTCACCATGATAGCAGCGGTGCTGTTGTGGATGAGTCACACTGAAAAGAGCTGCAGACAACCACAGCTCCAACAAGCCAGGCCACACTCAATCCTACGTTTCCCATACTGCATCTGGATAGTGTCTTATATTAGATCCTCCCTGAAACCCAGAGGAACCAGATCCTGGCTGAGGTGTGCTGTATGAAAGAGGAGCAGCTGTACCTCTCCTGTTGTTTGGTCTGATGACTATCTGTCCATAAGTGACGCCGTCTGTTCTCGGTGCAGCTGGATCAGTCTCTGGAGAAGAAAGAACTGTTACCGTCACTGCAGCTCAGGGGCAGTTAAAGACAAACTGTATTAAATGATCCGGTCAATGATTTTGTTTGAGTAAAACTTCAACAGACAGAGAGCTGAAGTAAAAGCAGTGATGAGTCTCTGTTTCCGCAGCCTTTCACAGAAACACCAGCAAGAACACTTTTACCGTAACAGGAAACTGAATGATGGCAGAGCTGTTAGTTTCTGTTCAACAAGTGGGCACAGTCACAGCAGAGAGAGACAGACCCACAGAAACTCACACTGCACAACAACACGCAACCAACAAAACAACACGCCATCCATAACAAACAACAGTGCAAACCAAACAAACAACACGCAAACCATCACAAAACCAACCACGATTCCTCACAAACAAACACACGCAACCATCCAAACAACACGCACCCAACCAAAACAACACGCAACTCCAACCAAACAAACACGCATCCATCCAAAACAGCAACATCCCCGCAACCAACCAAACAAACCAGCACCATCCAAACAACACCGCAACAAACAAACAACACGACAACCAAACAACATGCACCAAACAAAACCACCATCAAAATCCAAACAACAACACGCAACCAACAAACAACACGCAACCACTCCAAAACACACGCAACCAAATAAACAAACACGCAACCATCCAAACCAACCACCGCAGAACATCCAAACAACACGCAAACCAAACAAACAACACGCAACCCATCCAAAACAACACGCACACCATTCCAAACAACACGCCAACACAGCAACCAAACAAACAACACGCAATCCATCCAAACAACACGCAAACCACCACAAACACATCGCACCACCCAAAACAACACGCAACCATCACAAACAACACGCAACCAAACAAAACAACACCCATCCCAACCATCCAAAACAACACGCAACCACAAAACAACCAAACAACAAACGCAACCATCCAAACAACACGCAACCATCCAAACAACACGCAACCATCCAAACAAACCACCAACAACAAAAACACAAACAAAACACGCAACCATCCAAAACAAACAACACGCAACCATCCCAAACAACACGCAACCAACACAAACAAAACACGCAACCAATCCAAACAACACGCAACCATCCAAACCAACACGCAACCCTCCAAACAACACGCAACCCATCCAACAACACAACCAAACAAACCAAAACACGCAAACCATCCAAACAACACGCAACCATCCAAACCAACACGCAACCATCCAAACAACACGCCAACCAAAAAACAAAACCAACACGCAAACATCCACAACAACACACGCAAACCATCCAAACAACACGCAACCAAACACAACAACACGCACCCAACAAACAACACGCAACCATCCCAAACAAACAACACGCAAACCATCCAAAACCAACAGCAAACACCAACAAATCCAAACAACACACGCAACTCACCAAACAACACGCAACCATCCAAAAACACACGCAAACCATCCAAACAACACGAAACCACAAACACACGCAACCAACAAACAACACGCAACCATCCAAACAACACGCAAACCAAACAAACGAACACGCAACCATCCAAACAACACCCGCAACCAAACAAACAACACGCAACCATCCAAAACAACACGCAACCATCCAAACCCAACACGCAACCACAAAACAACACGCAACCAACCATCCCAACCAACACGCAACCAAAAACAAACAACAAAAACACGCAACCATCCCAAACAAACAACACGCAACCATCCAAACCAACACGCCCAACCAAACAAACAACAACGCGCAACCATAACCAAACAACACGCAACCATCCAAACAACACGCAACCATCCAAACAAACACGCAACCCAAACAAACAACACGCAAACCCCATCCAAAACAACACGCAACCATCCAACAACACGCAACCAAACAAACAACACGCAACCATCCAAACAAAACACGCAACACAACAACAAACAAACACGCAACCATAACCAAACAAACAACACGCAAACCAATACCAAACAACACGCAACCAACACACGAACATCAAACAACACGCAAACCAAACAAACAAACACGCAACCACAACAAAACAACACGCAACCAAACAACGAACTCCAACAACACGCATAACCAAT
>NW_019174627.1:237453-252593 GCF_002260705.1 Seriola dumerili | reverse complement strand
CCAAACAACATGCAACCAAACAAACAACACGCAACCATCCAAACAACACGCAACCATCCAAACAACACGCAACCAAACAAACAACACGCATCCATCCAAACAACACGCAACCAAACAAACAACACGCATCAATCCAAACAACACGCAACCAAACAAACAACACGCAACCATCCAAACAACACGCAACCAAACAAACAACACGCATCAATCCAAACAACACGCAACCAAACAAACAACACGCAACCATCCAAACAACACGCAACCATCCAAACAACACGCAACCAAACAAACAACACGCATCAATCCAAACAACACGCAACCAAACAAACAACACGCAACCATCCAAACAACACGCAACCAAACAAACAACACACAACCAAACAAACAACACGCAACCAAACAAACAACATGCAATAAACAATAAATTCTGACAAAAAAAACCCACCACCTCCGCTCTGTCCGATTGGCTGTTGATGTCGTGATATTTCAACATCACAGTACATGACATCATCTTCATCTTCTCCACCTTTTGCTTCAGCAGCTGGAACGAACCAAAATAAACAACGAGGTAAGTAACAACAAGAATAAGACATTTAATTCAAGGAAACACTTTGTAGTTGGAATTTAAAAACCTCTGAGCTCGACTGATGTTTCTATGAATATCTTTGTGATAATACAGCGTAGAAGTATGATTTAAATGTTGTGAGAATCTGTAGACTCTCCACTCTCCGTTCATATTCTTGCAAGATCGTACGTGACTAATAGACGGTCTCCAAAATATGGTTAAAATAGAGTGACAGATAACACTTTGTTATACATTAATCTACTACTTTACTCACATGTTGCACTATGTTTATGAACCCAAGACTTTGGTAAACCAATCTGAAACACCAAAACTCTTCACTCACATCAGTAAAGGTTTGTTTTCACAAAATAACTGGGCTTCAGTTTTTCAGCATTTGGGCCAAATCATCTCTTTGCACAGTGTAAACAGGGTCAAAAAGGGGCCTCATTAGTGAAAGAGCTGAGATTGGGATATAAAACACTCGGGTATTATCTTCTATGTAAGTATCTAAAAAAATAATGTGTATAAATGTAATAAATCAAGATAATACCCTCAGACCTCAGAGAGTAACATCTAGATCATGTAAAATCTGTGTCTCACCTATTTGTTTCCTCCGAACACATCGTCTCACCAGTAGAACCAGTAACACCAGTAGAACCAGACCACAGACAGATACAACAGGCAATAAGACAGTGAGAGAAGGAGGAGAGGTGGAGGAACCAGGAGGAGAGGTGGGTGTAGGTCCAGCTGTGGTGGTGGGTTTCTCTAAAATTAATTAAATTCATAAATTTCACTGTTCAGAAAATTACAAAATGAAACTTTTTTATTGAACTAATGAGGTCAAACAAGTACAACTGAAGCGTGACCCTTGACCTCCTGACCTGTGACAGTGATCCAGCTGGGCGGAGACTCTCCATGACCTCTGATGTCACAGCTGTAGAGGCCTTCATCAGACTTGTCAACATGGTGGATGGTCATGTGACCTGTAGTCTCTTTGATGAGGGAGCCATCTTTATAGAAAGCAGCTGGGAGGTTGGAGGGAGGGGTCTTTGTTTTACAGTGCAGAGTGACATCATGTCCCTCCATCACAGGGAGGACAGGACTCTGCAGGATCACTGCTCCACCTCAACACACAGACAAACTACAGCATTTCATCCATTTACACACAGCTTCATCAACACTGACTCCACAGTCTGATCTTACCAGTGACAGTGATGCTGATGCTGTTACTGGTTGCTCCCTCTCTGGACTCACACCAGTAAACTCCACTGTCCTGTGGGACGATGTGAGTGATGTTACAGGAAGAACCAGCTGATTCTCCCCAGATGTCACACTGAGTCCTGGTTTCTCTGGTGGTGTTCCTCCTCAGCCTCCATCCAGCAGAGCTGTCGTCCTCCTCACAGCTCAGAGAGACAAAGTCTTCTTCAAACAGCTGAGAGCTGCTGGGACTCACCGTCAGACCAGCTGTGAGCGAATTCAGAGTATTAGAGTTCGAACATTGTCACTCCTTACAAGGAAATTCAAAGCAGGGACTCACGATTATAACGAACTGTCTCTCCATCATCTCTCAATTTTCTGCTGGGGTCGGCCATTTTGTTTACATTGTTTACATTATTTACTTTACCCAGAATTCATTGTACCACAGTCTGGCTTAAGATAGTCAGTAAAGTGCTTTGTGCAACAGGTGGATTTAGACATCTATCTGAAGTCTGACTGTATCTAAGACACAGTCGAAGTCTGTCTTTGTGAAACTGCAACAACACATCCACAGTGACGTCCTCTCTGCTGGGATATTAGAGAAAATACTGTGCAGAAATAAGGTATTTTCTATCGTTAACACAGGCCTGAGTAGACCTGAGTGCTGAATCAAACAAGGTGATTGCATCAGTCCCAGCAGAGCTTCATGGTGGGAGGTGTTACGGCAAACATGACAGAGCTGCCAGTGGCTGAAGTACACAGTCATAGTGAAACAGATGTTTGTAGGAACGGTAACAGACCTGTGTTGGTCGTGCAGCTCAGCAGCGAAGTCAGCACTGAAGGAAATGACACAGAAAGCGAACTGAGAGTTTGTGGTGTGTGTGACTCACTCTTAGATTAACATTCTTCAAAAGCTTCTTTTACTTTTGTCCAGGTTAATGATACAAGTTCAGCTGCCTTCAATGAAGTTTCATATATCAGATGGTTGTTATGGTTGCTATGGTTGTTATGGTTGCTTAAAGCTGTGATCACAATGAAACATTAAACCGATCATCACCCTTCGGTAACATAAATATAAGTAAAATAAACTCCAGTTGAGAGTTACAGCAGCTCAGTGGTGTTCTGTTATACAGTGGGTACGGAAAGTATTCAGACCCCTTTAAATTTTTTACTCTTTGTTTCATTGCAGCCATTTGCTAAAATCAAAAAAGTTCATTTTATTCCTCATTAATGTCACTCAGCATCCTGACAGAAAAAAACAGAAATGTAGAAATTTTTGCAAATTTATTAAAAAAGAAAAACGGAAATATCACATGGTCATAAGTATTCAGACCCTTTGCTCAGTACTGAGTAGAAGCACCTTTTGAGCTGGTACAGCCATGAGTCTTCTTGGGAATGATGCAACAAGTTTTTCACACCTGGATTTGGGGATCCTCTGCCAGTCTTCCCTGCAGATCCTCTCCGGTTCTGTCAGGTTGGATGGTGAACGATGGTGGACAGCCATTTTCAGGTCTCTCCAGAGATGCTCAATTGGGTTTAGGTCAGGGCTCTGGCTGGGCCAGTCAAGAATGGTCAGAGTGGTTCAGAAGCCACTCCTTTGTTATTTTAGCTGTGTGCTCAGGGTCATTGTCTAGTTGGGAGGTGAACCTTCGGCCCAGTCTGAGGTCCTGAGCACTCTGGAAGAGCTTTTCTTCCAGGATATCTCTGTACTTGGCCGCATTCATCTTTCCTTCAATTGCAACCAGTCGTCGTGTCCCTGCAGCTGAAAAACACCCCCATAGCATGATGCTGCCACCACCATGTTTCACTGTTGGGATTGTATTGGGCAGGTGATGAGCAGTGCGTGGTTTTCTCCACACATACCGCTTAGAATTAACGCCAAAAAGTTCAATCTTGGTCTCATCAGACCAGAGAATCTTATTTCTCATAGTCTGGGAGTCCTTCATGTGTTTTTAGGCAAACTCTATGCGGGCTTTCATGTGTCTTGCACTGAGGAGAGGCTTCTGTCGGGCCACTCTGCCATAAAGCCCCGACTGGTGGAGGGCTGCAGAGACTTTGTGGAACTTTCTCCCATCTCCCTACTGCATCTCTGGAGCTCAGCCACAGTGATCTTTGGGTTCTTCTTTACCTCTCTCACCAAGGCTCTTCTCCCACCATTGCTCAGTTTGGCTGGACGGCCAGGTCTAGGAAGAGTTCTGGTCGTCCCAAACTTCTTCCATTTAAGGATTATGGAGGCCACTGTTTTCTTAGGAACCTTGAGTGCTGCAGAAATTCTTTTAACCTTGGCCAGATCTGTGCCTTGCCACAATTCTGTCTCTGAGCTCCTTGGGCAGTTCCTTCGACCTCATGATTCTCATTTGCTCTGACATGCACTGTGAGCTGTGAGGTCTTATATAGACAGGTGTGTGCCTTTCCTAATCAAGTCCAATCAGTTTAATTAAACACAGCTGGACTCCAATGAAGGAGTAGAACCATCTCAAGGAGGATCAGAAGAAATGGACAGCATGTGAGTTAAATATGAGTGTCACAGCAAAGGGTCTGAATACTTATGACCATGTGATATTTCAGTTTTTCTTTTTTAATAAATTTGCAAAAAGTTCTACATTTCTGTTTTTTTCTGTCAGGATGCTGAGTGACATTAATGAGGAATAAAATGAACTTTTATGATTTTAGCAAATGGCTGCAATGAAACAAAGAGTGAAAAATTTAAAGGGGTCTGAATACTTTCCGTACCCACTGTAGTTAAATAAAACCTATCTTGGCGCTCTGAGGGATTAGCTGTGGTGGACTGAGCAACATCGACATCCCTTCACCCGCAACTGATCGAGTGGTTAATATGTTTTCACTTCCTGTCCCAACATGAACCTTATGACATTAACCCTTCCTTAACTGCACGTTTCCCTCCTGCTCATTCATACTATATGATTTCTTTGAAACGTTTCCTCCCCAACACGAGCTAAAATGATATTTTCTATCTTCAAAAAGAACAGATCGTACTTACAGAGCAGCCACTGAAGTCGTCCCATCGTACCACATGTTGATTTGAGCTCAAGACCTTTACAGCAGGTCACAGCTGGTGAACCCACTTCCTCCTTTCTTCTGTGTGATTTCCTATCAAGCTGTTTCCAGGAAGAGGGTCAGTTTAGCTCGAGAGCTCAGAGACCAACCATCAGTCAATGCAAAAAAAACTGCACATAGGAAGGATGTAAATGAGTCTGATGAAGCAGGTGAGGTTAAAATATTCTAGGAGAGTATGATTCTGCCAGTGGAGGGTGCTGTGAGCCCTGCTGTCCAGTCATCTGTTTACCATGTCTATAAACTGTGTTAAAGCTCCACCTTTCTTCTTCTTCTGTGTTTGATTTGAAGTGTTGATCCATCAGAAGATATAAAAACCATGTCAGTGGTCGGTGAGCCAATCAGAAGAGAGGAGGCTCTGAGCCTCAGACAGACACAGAGTAAACAAACTGGAATTTAAAGGGTTAAAATCCTGAAAATGATGGAATATTTAGTCGTTATGATCAAGACTGATGTTGGTTAAAACATCTGACTCTGTGAAAGAGGAAAATAATGTGTGTAATATGTGATATTTTTTTATTGCTGTGTATGAGGACGTTTTTGTCCTTAAAGGTCACGAGTGTGAGTCTCCAGGTAGACTGTGTGTGTGTGTGTGTGTGTGTGTGTGTGTGTGGGGGAGGGGGGGGTCTGGTGTTGGACCAGACGGAGCACTATTAAAGGTCAGTGTTTCAGTTTCCCTCACTGCCGGCGGCAGCAGCTCCACCACCCTCTCCTCTCATGGATCTTCTCATAGTTTTCCTGGTTTGTTTTCTCCCTGGTGCGACGGCAGGTGAGCAGTGTGAGCTGAGTGTGAGCTTCTGACAGGATTAAAAACTACACAACTAGAGAAGAAACAAAAACAAAACCAATAATCAATTAATCAATCACGTCCTGATCAAAGGGGTTTTTCATTTGGGGCGCGCCTCGTACTCCTGGTCTCCTCCGAGGAGTGAGACTGTGTCCACACAGTAACAGGGACAGAACTGTTGTCAGTGTCAGGTTGTTATTTGGTTTGTAAATTCCTTAAGGAACAATCCAGAGTCTGTTTTAAGGAAAATTAATATCGACATATTCTCTGTAAATGAGTGAACCCCGGTCTCTCGTTCTCTCCGTGAAAATATTCTGCAGGATTCAGTTTCAAAATAACAGACGGAGCTGAAGAAATATTTCTAATGAATAATCATTTCTTCTTAATCACAGATCTCAAAAACAAAACTGAATCTAAAACTTGGAACTTATGAACTAGAATTTATAGAATTGATTATTTTCCGTTTGCCTCAGTGAAGTTGTGACGCAGTTTCACAGCAGCAGCTCCGTTCAGTCAACAACAGATTCCTAAAAGTGTCCTGGTTGCTGCTCCAAGTCCTGCTGCTAAATTTAGCGTCAGTGAAACGAACTGTCAGACACCACGACACCGAGTTACAGGACGGCCACTGCTGAATCTGTTTTCACAGCAACTTGAGCTGCAGCTGGAAACTCTTCTCTGTATGTCCATGTTTTTCTTCAGGGCAGCAGGAGGTGGCAGTGAAACCGGACCACAATGCAGTTCTTCAGTGTCAGAGTCCCAAAAGTGAAACCATCCAAGTGTTGAAGTGGAGCCGACCCGACATGAGGTCAGACGGTTACGTCTATTTCTACCGAAACAAGCGCTCCTATGAAAACTACCAGCTTCCGTGTTTTCATGGCCGAGTGGCGCTGAGAGATCCAGAGATGAAGAACGGAGACGCCTCTCTGATCCTGAAGAACGTCACCGCCAACGACGCCGGAACGTACGACTGTTACGTTTCAGTGGGAGACATGAAAGGCAGCAAATCAACGCACTCTGAGATCAGACACCTCACAATCACAGACTCAGGTGAGTCAGTGGAGACCAGGTGAGTCAGTGGAGTCAGACTCAGGTGAGTCAGTAGAGACCAGGTGAGTCAGTGGAGACCAGGTGAGTCAGTAGAGTCAGACTCAGGTGAGTCAGTGGAGACCAGGTGAGTCAGTAGAGTCAGACTCAGGTGAGTCAGTAGAGTCAGACTCAGGTGAGTTAGTGGAGACCAGGTGAATCAGTGGAGTCCAGGTGAGTCAGTAGAGTCAGACTCAGGTGAGTCAGTAGAGTCTAGGTGAGTCAGTAGAGTCAGACTCAGGTGAGTCAGTAGAGTCAGACTCAGGTGAGTTAGTGGAGACCAGGTGAATCAGTGGAGTCCAGGTGAGTCAGTAGAGTCAGACTCAGGTGAGTCAGAGGAGACCAGGTGAGTCAGTAGAGTCAGACTCAGGTGAGTCAGAGGAGACCAGCTGAGTCAGTAGAGTCAGACTCAGGTGAGTCAGTAGAGACCAGGTGTATGCAGGTGTATGTTAATATGAATATTTGATAATGCTGTTGTGCCCTCCAGTCGTCACCTGTCCTTCAGCTGTCACCTGTCCTCTGCTCTTCAGGACAAACACCTGAAAGCACGTGGTGGAGACAGACGATGGTTGTAGAAGACACAGACGGACAGAAGCAGGAAGAAGTGTTGAAGGAAGAAACTGTAGCAGCTGCAGCCGTCGCTGCTGTTGCTCTCTGTGTTGTTGTTGTTGTTGTTGTTGTTGTTGTTGTCAGATCCCACAGAGGTAAACAACACGTCAAACAGGATCCTGACTCAAATAACATGAAGGAATGAAATCAAATATTACATCATCTATAATTAATAAGATATTTATGAGGAGCTGCAGCGTCGTTTATACGACCTCGTCCCGCTTGTTTACAGACACTGGAGTTTAACACTGAATCTAAACCAACTACAACCTGTTCTCAGCTGCCGTGGCCGATGGTTACACGTTCTAATATTCATTAGTATCTTATATCCTTTATTTAGACAGGTAAGCTTCGTTGTCAGGAGCGACCTGGAGGAGTCTGATTGGTTCTTCCTCGTGTGAATGTGATTTTCTCACATCTGCTGCTTTAAAGCACCTTTATTTTTTTTTAAATAAATGTCTTTATTTTTTATTGTTTGTTGTTTTTATTTGATTTCACTTCATGTCAGAATGAAATCTGTCTTGAATCCGGAGACAGACACTGTTTCACACACGTTCAGCAGCAACACAAACACCACAAACAGTTCATTGATCATTGATCATCAGTGATCTGTCGTTAATCACGGGGATGAGACGGACTCATGATTGTTTTTCCTCATGATTCTACTTTAATTTCATCCAGGAAAAAAATGTAATAATCAACCTGTTTAAGTAAAAAAATGTGAAAAGATAAAGTTGCAGTTTATTCTTTACATTATTTCTGTAGATGCACAAATGTTCAGGACAGAAAAGCAACATCAGATCATGTTGGAGGACATTATTGACCTCACTGACCTGAACCCGCCACAGTCGGTTTGTCTGCCACTGAAGGAAACCCCGAGGTGGAGCTGAAAGCCCCAGGAGGAGCTACTAAGTGGCCCCTGAGGTAAGATTATATTGCCCCCCCCTCCAAATACAGAAGTGAAACTAAAATAGTGACGAGGTTATTCATGAAGGGAGGGTCACATACTGGGCTCCACTTCACTCTCATGTCATGGATTCTTTCCACTTCAGTTAACAGAAACAGCTCGTCAGAGCCTTGATTTAATGATGAGGATACGAAACCTCAAGTGAAAGGAAAACCAACTCTGCAGATTCATGACTAAAACTACATGACACACAAAACAAAAAAGAAATATTCATTTGCATTGTTTTCATCTGAATGATGAAGCTGAGCGTTCACGTGGTTCCTCGGTATAAAGCTCATCAGTGTTTCCACTCGCACATTTATCCATAAATGGATGAAGTTGTTTCTGCAGACGTGGTCTCTCTCTTTATGTCACATGCTGATACTGGTGTTATCTGCCACCTGCTGGCTGCTTCCTGTCACTGCTTTTTCCTCTTGTCAGTGTGTAATGTGATGCCACCTCTGCTAAACGTCGTGTTGTGACTCTGCAGACAGTGACCTCTGGGTCACATGGGCACATGTAACAAACCAGAAGTCAATGTCAACAACATACATCAGACTTTATAGGGAAACAAATCCGGATCTGGCCCAGAATTAAACGGGGTCTTCTCTGGCCCACTCCTCTTCCCTCCACCAAGTCCAGAGCAAATCAGCTCAGCACCGTTTGTGTAATCCTGCTGACAAAATAATGTAAGTGCTTTTCATTGTCCGTTTGTTGCTGCTTCCCTCCGTCGCTCGTCCCGGGTCAAACCGTCCCCTGCAGCCGGACGTCAGCGGGCGGAGGGAAGGTCAACCTCAGCGAAGAGTAGATGACCTCTGGCTCTGGTGGAGACTCTGAACACAAGCACACACAGTTGAGTTAATGTGAGAAACAGCAGGTCGTCACTTCACGGTCACGGACGTCTGACCTCGGGCTGGAGGAGTCGCCGTCACCACAGCGGTTTGTGCGTCTTTGTGCTTCATTCGTTCACTGTCAAAGATTAGACAACACGTCGCCCACACGGAGGAGGTTTGTGGTACCGTTAACCTCAATACACCTTTTCCTCTCAACCCACCTGCATCGCCATTTCCTTTACAGTAAATGGGCGGGTGGTCTGACATGCGGCTCAGTGTTCACACCGCTGCCGAACAGCAGAAAGGAATTCATCTGAAAGGAAACTGAGCAGCCACACGCGCTCCTCAAGGCGACACAATCTCAATACAAACATGAATAATAATGTCTGTGTAAATGCCATGATGCACAGAATGTACAGTAAAGGCTGTTAGTCTTCAAAAGGGGAATGAGACTCTGTTGTTAGACCTCCTAGACCTGGAGCCAGTTTCACAGAGACAGACTGTGACTGTGTCTCCAACAGTCAGAGCTCAGATACACTGAGTCTGACAGCACTTTAGTTCTTCACTGTCTTAAGCCGGACTGTGATACAATGAATTCTGGGTAAATAGAGACTGTTTTTCAATATGAAAAAAGGGCAGAGTGTGAAAAAAAATGGCCGCCGTCTCTAAAAACTCTTTCCCCTCGCTTTGCTCCCTTCATATGTCACTGATTGTTACCATGGTAACACTGGTCTCAGGCCTGAGTTAGCTTTGGGGTAAGGTGTCTCCTGTTTTTGCGTATTTAGAAGAGAAGAAGAAGAGCAGCTGTACCTCTCGTCTTGTTTGGTTTGATGAGTATTTGTTGATAGCTGACGTCCTCTGGAGACGGACCGCTCTCTGGAAAAGAAACACACTGTTAAATATAAGAATCACTGGCCAGGAGATACAAGAGTGAAGCCTCAGGTAAGTGACAAAGTTATTTCCTTTCTTTGTGATGTGTTATTACTGGCAAACAGGAAACTGAGGGGGATGTTAGACTTTCTTGTAAAAGATTAACACCCTGACCACAGCGTCAAACACAGAGGAAAACAACCTGCTGATCAGGCTAAAGAAACCTTCACTGACTAAAGAACATTAAACTGGTCGGTGTGCAGAGAACTGATTACAGCTGTAAAAGTAAATAGACATATTAAAGCTCCTCCAGTGTAAAGGTCTCTGTCCATGTGTAGTGTGATTATAGATCAGCTCTAGCTTCTATATTAATACTGTGAAAGTATCAAAGCCTCAGTCCACAGAGAAATGCACACAGCCTGTATTCAGAAACTGAGCCTTAAAACCAGCCGTCAGGACTTCTGGAACTTTGTGATGTCACAACAAAGCAGTCACCAAGCCCCGCCCACCTGGACCCACCATCCAAACCTTGCAGGATTTGGTTTCTCTGAGTGTTTTTACCTGAAATCTGCTGTATTTTTATTGGATCACTCAGAAAACATTCAGCCAATCAGAAGAGAGGCTCAGAGCCTCCTCTCTTCTGAAGAATTGATGGCCAGACAAAAACTACACTAAAAAACTGAAACCAAGGAGTCTGTTCCTCACCTTTATTTTTCCTCTGGACGTATCGTCTCACCCCTAGAACCAGGGGAACCAGCAGAGCCAGACCAGCGACTGATGGGATGGACCACAGCACTGCGAGGTTAGGAGAGGAAGATGAGACGGGAGGAGCAGTAAAGACGAGGGAGTTACCAGAAGGAGAGGAGGAAGATGAGGGACGAGGTGTGGTGACGGAGGGTTTCCCTAAAAAGAACCACAAATAATGATTAAACCCACTGAACAAAGTCAAGGTGTCACTCTCATAATTACCAGATCCAGATTTTGTAATATAGATACATAACTATTAGATAAAGGATCCTATTTTCTTTCACTGAGGAATGTTATTTACTTCCATAGATGAGGAACATAATCCCTCCCAGACGTCCTTGCTCTACCTTGGGGTCCCCTTCCTGTTGGACATACCCAGAAACCTCTAAAAGACAACTGAGGAGCTGCTCTTTAGGGTGTCCAGCTACCTTCCAGAGGAAACTCATTCAGCTTCAGTCCAAGTCCTGGAGGATGTTGTTCTATCGAGCCAACAGAACCAGGTCAACCTCAGGAAGTAAATATATAACCCTCGGACCTCTCCACACCTCGGCTGTGACTCCCTCTGCAGGAAAATCACAAACCATACTGACGAACCTACCTTGTGGAGAATTCATAAACTCTGGTTTTAAAGGACCGAACGGCTTGAGAAAAGGGCCACAGTGTTCCCACAATACTCCCCACAAGACCGCAATGGGCCACAATGTCTGCAGGGCCTAGAAAAGAACTTGTGGTACAAACCAACCTCTGGACCTCTATGCGTTCCTGATAAGCTGCAATGGCATCAATCTTCTACTTCCACGCCGCGACCTGAGACTACCTGCCATGTAGACTGGCCAGGCAAACTCCCATGACCCATCCAGTACCATTGCGAGAGTAAAGATCTCTTCCACAGAATCTTAAAGGTGTGTCCCACATTATCTACAGCAGTTTCTCAAGGTAACTCTCATCTACCCTCGGGCATCGAGCCAGTGTGGACGTTATTAACTCAGCAGTGAGCTCTGCCTCTACGGCCTCCCCAAATACTTCCACTTCACTTTTGTCTTCCACAACTACAGAACTAACAGTCCCAGCCTCTTGATACCATCTGCAACTGCAGCTTTCATCAAAGAACTGCGTCTTCCACCTGACCGCCACCGGTTTATATGTTTCATGCTCAACCACAAACGCTGTGCGCCTCTTCTGCAGCCAACTTCAATCCCATGTACGCAACCTCTGCAAGTATTCAGCCAAAGATCTTCTGGGCCCCCACTACACTTGTTAGGTTGCTCCTCTCTTTACCTGGGTGAAACCTGATTAACACAATATAGGAAATGCAACGAGGTAAATTGAAGAGTGACCTTTGACCTCCTGACCTGTGACAGTGATCCAGCTGGGTGGAGACTCTCCATGACCTGTGATGTCACAGCTGTAGAGGCCTTCATCAGACTTGTCAACATGGTGGATGGTCATGTGACCTGTAGTCTCTTTGATGAGGGAGCCATCTTTATAGAAAGCAGCTGGGAGGTTGGAGGGAGGGGTCTTTGTTTTACAGTGCAGAGTGACATCATGTCCCTCCATCACAGGGAGGACAGGACTCTGCAGGATCACTGCTCCACCTCAACACACAGACAAACTACAGCATTTCATCCATTTACACACAGCTTCATCAACACTGACTCCACAGTCTGATCTTACCAGTGACAGTGATGCTGATGCTGTTACTGGTTGCTCCCTCTCTGGACTCACACCAGTAAACTCCACTGTCCAATGGGACGATGTGAGTGATGTCACAGGAAGAACCAGCTGATCTTCCCCAGTCAGCTCCACACTGAGTCCTGGTTTCTCTGGTGGTGTTCCTCCTCAGCCTCCATCCAGCAGAGCTGTCGTCCTCCTCACAGCTCAGAGAGACAGAGTCTCTATTAAAGAACTGGGAGCTGCTGGGACTCACCGTCAGACCAGCTGGAGGGAAATCAATGAATTTTGAGGAAAAACATTTTCTTGTTTGTAAAAGTAAAACATGTTTAATATTCCAGAGTGAAGTTTGTAACTGCATCACTTCAACATGACAGATTTCCTGCAGGTGTTAAACTAGTAAATGAATTTGATCCGAACTCGATCCTGACAGCGACGGACTGTTTCAACAGACATTTACTGACCTCGGTTTGCTGTGCAGCGGAGGAAGAGGAGGAGGAGGAGCGACGTCACCACTGAGGACACACGACACTCAGGTGGGTTTGACATTCAACATAAAATCTTAAATGAATGTAATGTGAGTTTGAGGATAGTGATAGGCAGTGTAATTTAAAACACAGTATCTACAGAACGTCACGTGCCACAGGTGAATTTACCAAGTGACTGAATGTCAATAAAGTAAGATAAAACATTTCCAAACTGCTCAATAATATTTGCTCATTATAAACCATGTGTCAGTTACTCTGAAAGCACCTTTCTCTGTTTAATCTTGACAACACATATTGTACTTACAGAGCAGCCAGAGAAGAGATGTTCGTCCCATTGTGGACCACCACAGACTGTTTGACGAGCGCTCAGACCTTATCATGTATCATACCATCAGTCGAAATCACTTCCTTCCTCTTTGGAGGTGCTATTTAAACCGCTGTGGTTTTGTTTTCCGCAGCTAAAAGCTGAATCCGTGGTGGGTTTCACCAGAAAACAAACAAACACAGAGGCGAAGGATGGAAATACTCAGGGGCGTCAAATTGAGGGGAACAGTGGAACTAAGTCCTTCAGATCGGGGTCGTGGTTTAGGCAAGTTCTTCAGTAGATCGTATAAAAATACTTCATCCTCAAATGTGGTAAAATGAGACGACATCACCACAACCAAAGAACCAGAACGAGTCAGAGCAGAAGTGAAAATGACTGTGGTTTATTTTCTGCTCATCTTGATACTTGCAAAGCAAACAAGAGGTTTTCAGGAGGACGAGATAACGAGGTCAAACTAACAGAATCAATATAAACAAACAAGGCCTGACGAATTCCTACCAAGACGCACCGACCAGTAACCCTGGTGTCTCTAGACCAGAGGGTCCCAACCTTTTCTCAAATCTCAAAAATGTTGCCGGCTCATGTCCGAACCAGTACGGAGGCAAAATAATGAGGAAGCTCAATTCTTCTTCTGTGTTTGACATCTGTCTCTTGACTCTCTTTCCTTTTAATCCTTCCTGTTGCTCCACTGTGATACTCCAGAGTTTACCATGTAGATGTGATCTGTTGGCGTACAATCAGACTGAGCACATCTGGGCCGAATTGGTCCAGATGTGGAGGCAGCATCTTACAATTGTGCAGTGTATGGGCCGGATTTGGGCCGTAGAACCAGTCGTATATTGGCCCATGCATGGCCCGGATTTATTTTGCTATCTGGGATGTTTTTAAAGATAATTTTAAACATTTTAAAACATTATCTATATTTTCATTTTTTCATAGAATCACATTTTTTGGAAAAAAATCTTTTACTATTTTGCAAAGGATTTATTGGCCCACTTGCGTCACCTTTGCAGCCCACAGTTTGGGAACCACTGCTCTGGACGAGTTTGATGAACAACATCAGATCTGAGTCCTGGCCAAAAGACGTGTTTGAGGACTCGTGGGTCCTGACCACGGGTGCTCACGAGGTAAGGACAGCACCTGAGAACGATAAGCCGTCGACACAAGAACCAGGTGAGTCACAGTCTGGTCCAGCGACGCAGCGACAGTCCATCATCACGAACTAGAGATATTACCACGTGGCGCCGTGATGAATTCCCCCTGGGCGGCAGTTTTACAGCCTCTGGACCTGGAGAGAGACGATGGTTCTAACAAATACTCCGTTGCACAAAGCAGTTTAGTTCTCCACTATCTTAAAATGGACTGTGACAGAATGAATTCTGGGTAAATTAGGACTTTTTTCACAATGAAAGAAATGGCCGACTGAGGAACCGCATCCAACCGCTCAGCTCCATTTACCCTGAGCAGAACATGTTTCACAACAGTGTGTGAAGACTGGAACAACGTAAAAACAAAAATCTCATTTGGAAAAAAAACATTGATTGTTACCATGGTAACACTGGTTTTAGGCCTGAGACAGTCTTGGGGTGAGGTGTCTACTGGACCAACACTACGGACATATCTTTGTGAAACTGGCCCCAGGTCATGACAGCATCAGGAAACATCTGGAAACAGAAAAGAGTCAAGACCACATATCTGCGACGGAGCCCCTGTGAACACACAAGAAGGAAGGACCTCAGTAACCAATCAGCTGCCGGCTCACCGCTCCCCAGGCGCCGCCTCTGATGCAGCTGAGATCCAGGTGTTTTCATGTTGTTCAGGTCTTCTCCACCAGAGGTCAGCACAAGCCCCTCAGTCCTCACGCTGCTGCAGGCTGCAGTTGTAAGGGCTCACAGGGGGCAGCAGGGGGCAATAGGGGGCAGCGGGGGGCAACGGGGAGCAGCG
>NW_019174627.1:165962-237248 GCF_002260705.1 Seriola dumerili | reverse complement strand
ACGGGGGGGGGGCAGCGGGGGGGCAGCAGATGAATAAAAGTGAGAGAGTGAGAGATCTGTGGATGAACGGGGAAACGATCACACGTGTGAAACAGAGAAAGTGAAAGTAGTGAGAATACTGAGTGTTGGACAGAGACTCAGTCAGATCAGCTTCAAGGCAGGTGACGAGAACCAGCACTCGGTTCATCTAGGTGGAAAAGACCCGTGTCTCCGTGTCTCCGTGTCTCAGTGTCTCCGTGTCTCGGTGTCTCCGTGTCTCCGTGTCTCCGTGTCTCCGTGTCTCCGTGTCTCCGTGTCTCCGTGTCTCCGTGTCTCCGTGTCTCCGTGTCTCCGTGTCTCCGTGTCTCCGTGTCTCCGTGTCTCCGTGTCTCCGTGTCTCCGTGTCTCCGTGTCTCCGTGTCTCCGTGTCTCCGTGTCTCCGTGTCTCCGTGTCTCCGTGTCTCCGTGTCTCCGTGTCTCCGTGTCTCCGTGTCTCCGTGTCTCCGTGTCTCCGTGTCTCCGTGTCTCCGTGTCTCCGTGTCTCCGTGTCTCCGTGTCTCCGTGTCTCCGTGTCTCCGTGTCTCCGTGTCTCCGTGTCCCCGTGTCTCCGTGTCTCCGTGTCTCCGTGTCCCCGTGTCTCCGTGTCTCCGTGTCTCCGTGTCTCCGTGTCCCCGTGTCTCCGTGTCTCCGTGTCTCCGTGTCTCCGTGTCCCCGTGTCTCACACGTTTCACCATGGCTTTATTTCTCCTTCTCGTGCTGCTTCCTGTGGCTTCTCTTCAAGGTAAGAACTAAAATATACATTTTATTTGTATAGCGCTTTTATATGAAACTGTACATGTATCACATGATTCACATATCTCTGTTTTAAACATAGGAATATATTTGTATTAAAGTATTATTATATATAATACACAGTTTATTATCTATAATTATAGATATATATGTATTATAATAGATCTGTCATTTCATTATAGTATGTAATTATGTAAACTTAGTTACTGTACATTATTATTATTTAAATCAGTATAATTTACCATATTAATTTTTGTTGTTTATTAAGTGGTTATTAATTCATATTATTGACCTGAATTTATTATAAACTAATATTTATTTTAATATTTATAAAATGATTTCATTATTATTTGCAGCACTTTATATTCCACAGCTGTAACATTTGAGTTGTTTAATAACATTACCTGGTGTTCTCACCTGTTGTGACGAAAGACGATCACGTGTAAGAAATTATATAAATACTCAGATTTTCACTTTAAAATTATAATAAAAAGAATTTGGAATATTAATGAAGTTTATGGCGGTTTGTCTTTTGGTTTTGTTGTTGCAGAGTTTGTGATGTTGTCATGACATGATGGATATGGGCCTGTTCACCTGTTCACCTGTTCACCCGTTCACCTGATCGCTGTGATCGTTTTCTCTTTTTATTCAGATCGGGTTGAGGTGAAAGTGAAGGCGGGAGAGGACGTGACTCTGGAGTGTCACAGCGCCACCGACGCCGCGGTGTCCCTGCTGGAGTGGAGCCGACCTGACCTGGACTCAGGCGGATACATCTTCTTCTACAGAGATGAGCGCGTGTACGTCAAGTTCCAGCACCTGTCGTTCGTGGACCGGGTGAAGCTGAGAGACCCAGAGATGAAGCACGGAGACGTGTCTGTGATTCTGAGGAACGTCACCGTCAACGACACCGGAAGATACGAGTGTTACGTCTCAGTGAGCGGCTCAGGACGCGCGAGGAGGGACGCGTCTGACGTCAGCAAAACCATCGAGCTGGTGGTCGAAGACTCAGGTGAGTCCTGGTGCAGCTGCTTCCTGGTTGTTGATGTGAGAGTGAACCAGCACAGACCAGATGTTTGTGTTTTCTCCAGATGTTGTTGATGAGACTTTGTAGAGAACAGCTGGTCTGAGTCATGTGATCAAAGTGCAGTAGATAATGTCTGTCTCATCACCCACCTGACAGCTGATACCTCACACCTGCTTCTCTCTGCAGGTATCACATCTGGACACACCTGGGCTGCAGGTGGTGTGGGCGGAGCTGTGGCAGCGGTGCTGGGTTTTGCTGCTGCAGGTGTTGGAGCCGTGTTGAAACAGAAGACACATATGAAGCAGTCGAGTGTTTCGAGTGAAGACGAAGCGAGTGACCAGCAGCTGGTCTGAAACCTGTTGCTGTGTTTTATCAACAGAAAGAACTAAACTCCGTCCGTCCTGCTGTTGTTTTCCACTGTAGGACTCTGGACCTGTTCATGTGTGAGCCAGGTGAGGTCAGGTGGAAACTGATGATGATTTCCTCGTCCATCAATAATAAATACACGAGTTTTGATTGAATGGATCAGTATCTGTGGCCTCTTGTGTTCTGCTTTTATTTTCACCTCTGAGCAGTTTCTTTGAAATATGTCGGGGAGTTCCACATTAAACTTGTGTGTCACAGGTGACTGTCAGTAAAGAAGAGAAACCACCGTCAGTGGAACCCCCCCCCCCCCCCCCCTGTGAAGTGTTGAGAAGTGTGAGCTGTCTTTAGCAGAAGTGTTGCATGCTGTTGGAGCGATTCACACTGTGTCTTCCTCTTCCTTCTCTTCTCACAGTCAAACTGAAAGTGACACCGTGAAGCAAAAGCTGACTCAGTATTTCAGAGTAAAAGCAGCTGCTGGGAGTCAGGTGAACTCCATCCTGACAATCCCTCAACTTTCTACTGTTGTTTTTTCTTCGATCGATACACGAAGACTCAAAGACGCACGACTGGTTTTTGTCTCTCTGGAAAATCAGAACGTTACCTGGAAGTTTTCATCAGTCGAATAAAGAGACAAATAAAGAGACAGATAAAGACGGGGGAACTTGTCATACTCACCTCTCTACAGACACTTCCTCAGGGGTTTTTCAGATTAAAAGGCTCCAGGACTTATAATGTGAAAATGATATTTAGCATTATCACAGTTCAGGAGAATCACCTTCAGGTCTCGGGACATCTTGTCTATAAGATCGAACAGTGTTTTCCGTCTCCGTCCTCAGAGCCGACTCAGCTCTTTCTGTTACGACGCCCTTCACTCTGTGAACTCGTCACTCGGCCCAAAGGCTGAAGACTTGAAGCCTCGTCTTTGAATCTCTTACTGATGTGGATGACGTGTTCTGGCGCTGGCTTCAGGTGTCACCAAAGTCTGTAGGAGATACAGAAGTCAGTCCTTCCATCAGAGTGAAGCGTCAGCCATCAACCGCTCTGTGGAGAAAAGTGTCTGTAAATGTTGTTTCAATGTTGGTTTAAAAATGTGGATGTGACAGAGGGAAGCTGCTGGTTTCATAGGTGGAAACTTCAGCCTTCATGTGTCCATTAGCTCATTGGTGATGATGATAAGAACAGTTCATAATAAATAGTTGTATGTTCATATTGAAACAAGGAACACAGAAAAACAATTTCCTTTTCCTGCTAACCTGATAGCATCACACTTCCTCATTGTTTGTTCCCCCTGTGTAATATCCCAGAGGGATGAATAGTCGACCTGTACTCTTTCTCTTTTCGTTTCACGTTGAGTGCTTGTTCTCTTCTTCTGTTTTTACACTGAGAGAAAAGAAATGAATCTTAAACCGAAAGCTTTCGTCTGTCAAAGTCTGTGATTAATGTCGACGTGATTTGTTCTCTGTGCTGATCTGATGCTGAAACACTTGGATCAGATCAGTCGCCTGTATCAGCACAACAACATGACTGATATAAGTGCAAACACTGGCTTAGTGCCACTCCACACCACAGCTATTGGCTCCAGACATAAGATAAGATACTCTTATGACTGTTTGCACAGCAACATAAATCACATGGTGACTACCTTCCTTTGAGCGCAACTTCCGCCATCGATGACAGTCACCAACAACGGAGCTTTGAGCTGGAGACCTGTAGTTCAAACTGAACTTTATGGTTTGGTGAAACACCTGGAAACCTCTGTCACAATGCTTCATATGTTACGGACTGCGTCAGGTTTAGGAGTGCTAAGGACCCAAATGCAGATGAACCAAAGAGGTTTGGTGGGAAAAAAAAGAAATGTAATAAAGAAAACCAACTTAAGATCGGACAAAACAGAACTAAGGAATAATCTAGAATCCAGGTAAAACTCAGGAAAACAAAGTGGAAGCTCTCGGAGACGGAGGGGAAACATGGCTGGAACAAAAACAAACTGACAGAGACTAAATAGACAAAGGGAGATAAAGAAGTAAAACCAGGAGATACAGTAGGAACTCACCTGCAGATCCCTGTGTAGTTAGTCCAGATCGACCTGCAGAAGTTTCTCCTATCACAAGATTTCTATCGATAAAGTTTGAATGCAGCTCCTGGAGAAACCTGTAATAAAAACATGTTTTAGATGATTTAGACAGAGAATCACTTTGAAGGATTAAGGACCAGGACTTACACATTGCTTCATATCCATGTCATCTCCCAGAGTAAATAATGTTCCTTCACGACTCAGGAGGAAACAGGACGGAGCTGCAGAGAAACCGCACAGCTGCGATCAGCGTGGGAAAGCTTCCTCTGTGTGGTCTGACCTCAGGTGACCCCTTCACGTTCCCAGGGCCAAGGTGTTCCAGCACCTGGACATCTCAGTGCTGAATGAGAAGAAGCTGTTTGTGTTAAATACAAGTACATAACCATTAAGAAAACTCCAGTCCCCTTTAATATTGAGCATCTGCTGAAACAGCTGTGGCCAATAAAGTCAGCTCAACATTTCTCTTTAGTCATTTGATCCAAAATTCATTTGAAATAGTTTTAATATTTAATGTTTTGTCATGATTTCTTTCATTAATAGTGATGTTGTTCCGCCACCAGAGTAAAATGTGCTTTGTTGATTATTTACAGACACCTGTAGATGTGTCTAATGTATTCATAATCTTTGTTACTTCCACAGAGCTTCTTCCTTTCTCTTTTACAGTTTGTTTGATTTTCAGTCATTACATTTCTCCTGTTGTTAATCAATACTCTCAATTAGACCAAGTTATTGTCCTGCATGTATTCAGAACAGACAGAGTGCGATTTACTGGAGAATTCATTCAGTGAAAGTATTCACTGAATTAATTGGGTTGTTACTTTTCTGTCGCACTCTTCAGTCATCACATTTGGCTTCAGGACGTCAGGTGGGATAATTGATCTTTCAGGTTGGTCATGATCAAAGCTTCATTTCTGCAGAACATCACACTAATGGAAACGTGGCACAGACACCAAGAAACATCAGTACGTCACATTACATTACATACGTACATTAAATCATAGAAGTCACTGAAACAACTGCAAACAATGTACTTTTTTAAAAACAGAACACCGGCACACATTCATCAATAATCATCTTGTTTATTGTGGAGTGAGTCATCAGCACAAACAACAGAAGGAGAAACACAATACAAATACAAAAATACACAAATACTTGCCATTAAATATATAAATTCATATCTGGAAACACGTTTTTCAGATTAGAATTAAAACTGTTTCTAAATGTCTGTGAATAAATGATGGTTTTGTCAATAAAAGGGACAAAAGCTGAAGGAAATACGTAACAGAAAAATCACATACGGGAGTGTAATATATGTGCACATATTTAATTTATAAGACACAGCTCAACAGGGTTCTCTAGCCCCGCCCCTTCTAACAGGAAGTACCTGTGCAGCACGCAAATCAATAATCAATGATGTATCGATAAAGCTTCGTACGAAACAGAGATATCGACTTTTAAAAACAGACGTCACTGAGCCGCCTCCCCCTCAGGAGGCATGGTCACCCCCCAGGGCATGCTGGGTAAGTAGTGGGCCAGCCACTCCCCCCAGCTGCTCCTGGGCTCCTCCCCCACCCCCCCTTCTTCTTCTTCTCCTCCTCTTTTTACCTCCCAACCACCAACCACCCAGTCCAGCTCCTCCCTCTCTCCCCCCGCCTCACCCCTCTCCTCCCTCAGAATCACGCTGTAACGCTTCCTGGAAATAGCGGCTGCTCCTCCTCCTCCTCCTCCTCCTCCTCCTCCACTCCTCTGTTTATCCATCCCTCCATCTTTCTCCCCTCCCCTCCCCCTCCCTCCGTCTTCTGCAGAGACCCGACACTCCTCCATCACATCCCTCCATCCGTCTATCTCCTCCTCTTTGCTCAACAGGCGGTACATCGTCTTCCTGTACACTCCTCTCTCCTCCCTCCCTCCTCTTTCTCCTTCATCTTCTCTCTCTCCTCTTCCTGTCGGCTCCAGAGTGACCACAGCTCTTTCTTTCCCTCCCTCCCCTCCCCCCTCACGCTCCCTCCCTCCATCTTCCTCTCCCTCTCTGTGGATGAACAGAACGGAGCGATACAGCGCCATTACTCCTCCTCCTCCTACCACCTCCTTCCCTCCGCTCCTGCTGTATGTTAACAGCCCCACTCCCTCACTTCCTCCTCCCCTCCTCGCTATCGCCGCCCTCAGCGGCTTGTACACCCTCCTGTACCAGACCGCTAGCTTCGCCACAGTCGCCACGATGCACGCCACCAACGCCACGCACAGCAACACATACGCTGCGAAGAGCCAAAAACAGAACACGCCTGCAGTCCCGGCGCTACTTCTACCACGCCGCTGGAAACCGCCGGCGTCATCGATCAGTTTTGGTGTCGACACGACGGCCGGGACGGCGATGGGACGTTCAGTTGAAGGTCTAACGGTAGGAAAAGAGGGATGAGTAACTGAAGCATGTGACCGAACTAATGACCTGTCCGCTCTGGTCTCCGCCTCCGACCATTCAACGAAACGGGTGAAGGTTTGATGCCAGGACCAGGTGACGACTCTGTGGTACACGGTCTGGAGTTGTAACACAACTTCTGTGGGAGCAATAGGAGCAGCAGGTGTAGGAGGAGGTGTAGGAGGAAGTGTAGGAGGAAGTGTAGGAGGAAGTGTTGGAGGAAGTGTAGGAGGAAGTGTCAGAGGAAGTGTTGGAGCAGCAGGTGTAGGAGCAGGTGTAGGAGGAAGTGTTGGAGCAGGTGTAGGAGGAAGTGTAGGAGGAAGTGTAGGAGGAAGTGTCAGAGCAGGTGTAGGAGGAGGTGTCGGAGGAAGTGTTGGAGCAGCAGGTGTAGGAGGAAGTGTTGGAGGAAGTTTAGGAGGAAGCGTATGCGCAGGTGTAGGAGGAAGTGTCGGAGGATATGTGGTAACAGCGTCAGTGATTGGTGGCTGGTAGAAGTCACCAGTTGGACCTGAACACAGATCAGATTCCTCCAGATTTAGAACAGGTTTACCCTTATGCACCGGTGGAGAGTCACACACCTGTGAACAGGTAACAACCATTGAAAGGTAAGTCCCAGCAAAAAGAATCATTTTTACATTGTGAATATGCATCAAAGCAACAAGCAGAGTCGTAACACACGAGCTTTGGTCTTCAGGAAACCAAACTGTTTCTAGCTGTTCAAGGACTGAACTGTCCGTCTCCTATTGGCTGGTCTGTGACGCCCTGTGATGTCACCCTGTAGGTGTAACAGATGGTGACATTACCGGAAACTAAAAATCAGCAAATACGAGACTAAAGGTGAAGCTTCACACATATTGTGGTTTGGGTAGTTTCAAGAGTCGACCGCTGAACTCGAACCATTTAAAACCAAATATGATGTGTTGGCTTTTACCTTTCTCTTTCTCTGTGGTACTCACCACGCTCTCTGCGTCGCTCTTGATGACCACGCCATCCCGGACGTAGACGTTGAGTTCGTAGTCTCCAAGGTATTTATGCAAGTAACTAAGGGAACAGGAGCAGGCCCAGGGATTGGCCGAGAGGTAGAGATACGGCACCTCCTCCTTCACGCTGAACCATTCATCTGGCATCACTCTGATCTGAAATGAAAAGGGGATGTCCTGCAGTTTTATACGGGCCAAGCTGCGCCACCTACAGGCAAGAAGAGGTACAGTCTGAACCGACTTCCCTTAAAAAATACTCCAGACCTGCTCGGTGTGTGTTCTCCCACCTTGTTGATCTCCAGGTAGAGGGTTTCTATGGCTGGAAGGGGGTGGAGCATGAGCTGGGGAAGCACCTTGATATGATTGGACGACAGGTCCAGGATCTAGAAGGTGACAGCACGACATTCGGACTCATTTTCGGTCATGATTCAAGCTCTGATATTAGATCCCTAACACGCTACCTTCAAAGTTTTCTGCCTCACCACTACCTTAACTACAGCTGTGTCCCAGTTCAGGGACGCAGGAAGGATCCAACGGGTGGGTCCAACATATCCCAAGATTCATTGCGCGCCGGTAATGAAAGCAAACACCGAAAGAGAGCCACTTTGAAATGTAAGTATTGTGTTTCAGCTCAGCTCAACAGGTAACGGTACAACTGTTAAAACCAAGGAGCTTAAAACCTCAAATTTTTGTGAAAAAAAGGTTACGTGCTGTCAAAGTTGCTAGGTGACAGGATCCACGCTTTGCGACGCAACTGCTCCGCGAAAATTCTTCGTGGACCCGACGGTCTCATTTCGGTTTGGCTTTCGCAGTCTAAGACGGTGTGGCCCTTCGTCCTAACTTCCTTACACGTTACCTTCATGATCTGCATCCTTGTTTCCCGCTCAAGGATTTTTGTTTGAACTCATTGTGTTACACGCTAACACATGCTAAGATGCTAACATGCTGACCTCCAGTTTGCTGAGTCCGGAGAAGGTGTGGTCGCTCAGGGAGCGGATGTTGTTGCTCTCCAGGTACAGTTCGGTCAGAGCGGGACAGGCGGAGAAGGAGGCGTCAGACAGGGACGTCAGAAGGTTCGACCCCAGCCGGAGAACAGAGAGAGTGGGCAGGATGGGGCCGGTGCTGGGGGTCACCACCGGAACCTGGACACACAAAAAGTCATGAGAGGATCAATTGGCTTTAATTTCATTGATTGAGTATTGATATTAATTTTATAAGATTCAGACACCTTGTTGCCCGTGAGGTCGATCTCATAGATCTCTGTATAACTCTGATAGGAGGACCAGGACAGGCTGGAGAACAGGTTCCTGGGAAACAACAGAACCTTAAAAACAAGAGAGAGCACAGAAGAAGAAAACATTTAGAGCTGTCGGAGTTTCCTGTCTTATCAGTCTACAACAGGCAGCCTGCGTCTCCGCTGTGGTCTCCTCCTGTCCGTCAAACACTTCATCCAATCAGGGTTCAGAAAAGTTTCTCACATTTTACTTGTTTTAAAAGTGTGAATATCAGAGATATGAATTAACCGGGTCATTTCCTGTAAGTATGTTTGACACTGTGCCCGCCCCAGATAACAATACGTTTCCTAAACTGCCATGACAGGAAGCGTGTGTTCGGAGATAGGTTCCTCTTGTTAGGAATATTAATTCTTTCTGTGGTCGAGGTAGTGACTCATAATCACAAGTTACTTAGCTGTTAAAATGTTTTACTGACTGTTTAGATTTAGCCTGGGAACTTGTTATTGCTATATCCTTACTGTTAGTTTTATTTTTGTTTGTTTGTTTTATTTTATTTTTCCCTTTTTTTTTTAAGAATAATTTTCCTTTAGTTTCACATTGATGATGATGGAGTCATGTTTATTTGAGTGGAGCCCAGGAAGAGTAGTTGCTACCTTGGTAGTGGCTGACGGGGATCCAAATAAATAAATAAACAAATGAATAAATACATAAATAAATAAAATGCTTCAGGCTAAAATACATAATCAGAAATGATCCACTACAGAACTTCAGTAAAGACTACAGCCATGAGGATTTCCTAACGCTTCTGTAGGAGCTATTTACTTTGTTTGTTGGTTTTTCTTTTATTATTTATTCATCTGTTTTTAATTTGAATTACTTTAATTTCTTTTATTTTTTGACAATATTCTCTTTTGTAATTCATTCTTTTCTTTATATTATTTACTTATCTAAGATAGTTAGTTTGGTTAACTAGTATTTTGTTTATTTTGGCTAACGCTATGGGCGCATGAGGTTATTTAGGTAGACTGGTTCAGGACCAGCATGCACCTGGGTGGGCCTATGTTTTTTTTTATTTTTTACCAGAGCAGGAAACATGATCCTTTGTAGATGAATAAATCAACAAGAAAAAGCATTGGCTTTGTTTGGACAGTTAATTATTTTGCCCCATGATGCATCAGCAGCCAGTGAGTTTTATGTTATAGCCACGACAGCTTCATGTGAAGAAACCAGATACATCCCATTTAACTCTGAAACAGTCGGGAACCGTAATAATGTTTTTCAGAAACTTCTGTTGTTCAAATTAACGATTTCAAAAAGTTACCAACACTAGTGGTTATAAGGTTTTGTTTTGCATGTCTGTTATCTAAAGGTACATTTCAGTGTTGGATAAAATTACACAAATATTATTTTATTCCCCTGATCTTGAGCAGTTTTGTTTTAAAAAATATTTATGAATTGTCCTCTCTCAGCTTCCATATTAATTATTGATTTAAAGGATCAGTCCTGATGTTGTCATGCGATCTGAAAAAGGAATTTAATTTTCTTTGTTTGAAGAAAATATCAGCTGTTAAGATTCTTCTTCTACATCTGACTGACCTGACTTTGATTTTTACAAACTTTAACTTCCTGTTGACGTCTGTCGTCTCTGTCGGTTACCTTGGTCGTGGGTTCGAGTCCCGCCGGGATGTCGCTGAAGCCGGCCGCCGTGCAGTTCTCCTTCGGCCGGTGGTCCTTGTCCCTGCCGCTGAGGCAACCGGCCACCGCTGTAACCGTGGCAACGTGAGGCAGGAGGAAGAGGAGGAGGAGGAAGAACTGCATTGTGAAAAAGACCCTCAGCTCCTGAAAGACTGTGTGTGTCAGTCTGAGGAGAAACCAAGAAATAGAAGAGGATACCAGGGACTGTGTGTGTGTGTGTGTGTGTGTGTGTGTGTGTGTGTGTGTGTGTGTGTGTGTGTGTACTGAGGCAGGAAGTGTGATAAGAGTTCAGCTGTGTGTGTCGATATGAGACTCCTGTCAACACTGACACGTCGTGTGTTTTGTGGGACAAAAAGCATCATGGGAGATAAATTTGAGCATCATTAAAAGTGTGCAGAATTAGCAGTGATCACTTCCTGTTTGCAGTGTAGCCATGGACGTTCAGACACCTGTCACTGGATCACCGTGTCACTGAAGGAAACTTAAAAAACTTTTTTCCATGATTTCTAAGCAGATTTAAGGACATGTATTCTCAGCGGTGATGACGTCATCAGTTCAGATCTGAGACGAGATTCCTGGATGGTCGTTAAAACCACCTGCAGCAGCTACGACAACAAACTGCTGCTGAAGCTTTTATTCTGAAAACTTTAAGAGCATTTAGTGGATAAAACTTTTACTTGTATTGGCAAAAGGTAAAGGTTCAGGGGCCGGCTGCACAAAACACCTTAAGTTAAGATTTCCTTCGACTAAAAACAGTTGCACGAAACACCCTTTAGTCTTCTCCTTGAGGTTTCCGTTAAGTGAAGTTCTCGCCAAAACAATAAGAGGATGAGAGAGCAGAGCACTCCTATAATGTCGGTAACGGTTTCCACGGAAACAGTAGAACTTTACTGTTGTAAAATCTCTTTCACTGCTGTAAATCACTTAGCTTTATTTCTTAAACTAAGGAAACCTTTAGAGAGATTTCTGAAGAGATTCTGTGCTACTCCCTCAGCTAAGGAGAAATTCAACCTTCAGTGGAAATCTTGGGGTGTTTTGTGCCCGCGGCCCCGGGTACTTGTTGTTGGAGTGTGAGCTTTGAGCCCTCTCAGATTCCGTACTGTGGGACTTCTGTGGAGGGAATCAGTGAATCAGGCGTGAAGTCGAGTTTCGTTTCGTCCTCACTGACAGTTTATTGCCTCATGTTGTCTGCAGGGAGAGCCTGAGATTGGTTCCTGATACAACACAAACAACAACAGACACAACATCTCAACACAGACAACAACCACTGAGGGGCTCTGAGCCAATAGGAGGAGGGTTAGACCGTGATGTCATCGTGTCCGTATCTGTGTTCCACAGTCCTGAAGTGACGTCAGAGTCCGACATTGTGATTGGAGCAGAGGTGTAGGGAGTGGGCGGGGAGTTCTAGAATGTTCTGGAATTCTGCTGAGTCGAGTTGCTATGGCAATGCCCCCACCCCCCACCCGAGGCCCCTCCTCCTCCTCTAACCTCCAAAACAACAAACGTAAACAGACAATTAGAGAAAAATAATAAAATCAGCTTTATGAAGTAAAACAAACTTTAGATTATGATTCTAAATTAACCAGGAAACACACACACACACACACACACACACATCCAACACACATGAACACACACACATGAACACACTCAGGCGGTTGCATGAGGGTGAAGAAGCTCCCTTTAGCAGCATCCACAACAACCCAATATTAATGACACGTATAACTTTATAATAATTATATTAATAATAGTGATGATGGCGTGATGACATCATAAAGCAAAAGTTGAACATGTAGCGGGGTTAAAATACTCAGGACAGGAAGCAAATGAATACATGAAGAAAAAAAAAAAACAGCCAATCAGAGGCCGAAGCCGGAGAATGAAAAAAAAAATAAAAATCAGAAAAATGAAAAACCATAAACGAAAAGGAAACATCATTTCCCATCAGGCCCGGCAGTGGCAGCAGGTAATCAAGATTGTCCCGTGATTGGTCGAGACACCAGAGCAAACGATGGAAATCAAATTCTGCTGATGTCACGCTTCTCAGGCCAATCACAATCAGTCCTTGTGTTTTTGTCGTCGTCATCGTGGCGACTCCTCTCCTGACTGGCTGAGCGGCCAGAGGGAGCGCTCCCATTGGTTGGTTTGACCTTTTTTTTTTTTTAATGTGAAAAGGTCTTAAAGTCACGGAGCACCAAAACGCTCCACTCGTCATCTCCCACAATGCCCTGCTCTGTGTGGGCAGGGTTTTAGGCTCCTCCTGACGGTTACATGTCGTCACTCAGGGAACATCAAACACACCGCGGCTGCTGCGTTCACTTAGACGTGGGAAGCTGGAAGTTTGTGGCAGGTCTGCTGTAATTACAATGTCCTGTATTTCAGAGGTGCAGTGAACACAACAGCAAAAACAAAACTGATAATCGATCAGTCAGGAATTGATGCTCTGGACTAATTGATTAATTGGCAATGAGAAGATCAATATTTACAGCATTAAAAAAAGAAAACATCTGTGTTAAAGCTCTTTAAAGTGACAGAAAACGCAACATCATATGACTCAAATGGGAAAAAGCCGCAGTTTCCATCTTCCCGACGTCTCATGAAGGCAGCAGATTCCTCGTCCCTTCTTGAAGTGGACATTAAAGACTACGTAGTGTCGGAGGAGTACTTGAACGTCACACAGAACAGGTCGTAGCGTCTCTTACTATTTGAAAAACAAAGCTTATTGTGTCTCATCTTCCGTCTTCTGCACCGTCTCTTTCTCTTACTACATTTCCCAGAGTTCCTTGCTTATACAGCCCTACGTAAACTACAATCCATCACGTCTCATGATTCCTACATCTCCCATTGATGCATCGCACGCATGTCAGGTTTCACTTACTACATTTCCCACGATTGCCAGAGACAGTGAACTCACCGCGAGCATGTTTCATGTGTCGCAGCCTTTTTTTTAAAAATAGATTCATCTTCATAAAAACAAATACGTCAGGATACAATTCAAATATACACACACAACGCTTTAAAAAGATTCAACGTGCGAGTCTGTCTTATCAACATTTACACCACAGCACCTCCTCCTCCTCCTCCTCCTCCTCCTCCTCCTCCTCCTCCTGCTCTGGAACAGACGAGGAGTTCCTCCCTCCCTCCGTCTCTCTGTCTGTACAGCAGTGTTGTCCGTCAGCTCTCTGCTCTCCAGCAGGAGGCGCCACAGAGCAGCTTTCTTTGGTTCGTAGCACTCGGCGTTGCGGCGCTCAGGTCACATGGGAGAGGCAGTAAATACGAGCTTCGAAGCAAATCGTCTCGATGTGTGACAAGTGGTGTGTTCAAGGTGTTAAAGTCAAAGTCGTACTGACTGGAACTCTCATATGACATGAGCGCAGCCTTGGCTAGGCTAGGCTAAGCTAAACTTGGGTGCTTGTGTAGCACCTCACCACATAAGCTATTAGCCTGAAAAGCTAAACAGCCACCCCTTGCTCCCTGCTTGGGCTAACTGACTAGCCAAAGCTAACAAAGACGTCTCAGGCTGAAGCATGCTAGTTAGCCTCCCGGGCTAACAGTGGCTAAAACAGACGAGCTAAAACTCAAGTCCATGTACGTACAAACACACACCCTGCCCAGGAAATCAAACCAACGCACTCCATCTTTAAAAAAACAACAACAAAACAACAGGAGCTAACAGCTAACGGGAGCTAACACGTCAGCTTTAAGGCACCGTATTATAAACAACTGATCGAGACCACAACGTCAATCAATATCACCGATCAATAAAATCAATAAAACTAAATCATCATGTAATAAACTTCCATCTCGTCTGACAGCAAAAGACACAATAATCCACTTTTCCCTAAAAACAGTGTTGCTGTGGCAACAGCTAACCCGTGCTAACGTAAAAGCTAAACGGAAGCTAACACACACACCCACACACACACACACACACACACACACAGCAGGATTGAAGAAACAGGATGTGTGTGATGTTAGTTGGTGTGTGACGGGCCGACTCAGTATAGTAAAAGTGCTGCAACACAAATACACACACACTCACTCACACACACACACACACACACTCACACACACACTCACACACTCCCTCCTTATTTGCTACAGCATCAGGACCACCCTGTGTCCTGCAGCCAATCAGAGACCTCCAGGGGTCAGAGGTCAGATGGGGGTCTCCTTGTTGTTTTTGAGGTCCGGTGCGCTGAACTGTCGTCTCATCCTGGGAGGGGTGGTGAAGCCCCACCCCCCTGGAGGCGGCCCCGCCCCCAGCAGCATGTCAGCAGGAGGAGGCGGGGCCCCGGAGCGTGGCAGGCTGTGGTAGTTGGGGTGAGGTCCTGGCTGGAATGGTGCATTGTGGGGGTTGTAGTAGGGATGATGGTGGTACTGATGGTGCTGGCGTTGATTATAATGGAAGCCTCCATCTCTGTCTCTCCCTCCTCCTCCTCCTCCTCCTCCTCCTCCTCTCCCTCCTCCTCTCTCCCCCCCAGGCCCAGGTGACACCCCCCTCCTCTGTCTCGGTCGCCCCTGGTGACCGCCGCCCCCGCCACCGCTGTGATGCTGGTTGTTGTCGTAGTTAATGTTGCCATGGGTGGAGCTGTCCAGAGAGTTGCGGCGGTAGCGGCGCTGGTGGTTTTGGTTGTTGCCCTGGTGATGGTAATGGAAGCCGCCCTGGTTACCCTGGTTGCCTTGGTTACGTTGTTGCCAAGCGCGGTGAGGGCTGGGGGTGCGCATGCGAGGCGGTGGCGGCACTTGGAAGGGGAGGGGCAAGAGAGCAGGAGACTGGCCCTGAGGAGGAGGAGGTGAGGGAGAACCTTTACCCTCAGATCCTCCCTCCTCCCTCTGCTCCCCCCCTTCTCCTCCCTCCCCAAAACCCAGG
The DNA here is from genome assembly GCF_002260705.1 of Seriola dumerili. Taxonomy (NCBI): domain Eukaryota; kingdom Metazoa; phylum Chordata; class Actinopteri; order Carangiformes; family Carangidae; genus Seriola; species Seriola dumerili. The sequence continues at coordinate 221,814 of NW_019174627.1, read as the reverse complement.
GCCTGCAGAGCGGCGCTGGCTGGTCCCCATGACAACCGATGGGCGGGGTTACTCTTAAAGGGGAACTTGAGCTTGCATTCCTGGGGAGGGATGAAGCGGCCGGTCCCCGGGAGGTGGATGGGGACGATGGGGGTGTTCAGACCTGCAGGAGGGGGAGGGGCAAAGAGGTTAATGTTTGGTTGCAGGTGTGTGTGTGTGTGTGTGTGTGTGTGTGTGTGTGTGTGTGTGTGGGGTGGGCGGGGCTTACCTGGGCTCTGGTTCTGTCCTCGTAGTTTCTTGGTGATGTTCTGCTGCTGCAGGTTCAGGATTCGCTGCTGTTCCTGTTTCAGCCAGCGGAGGCGTCCTCTCCTGAACGCCGGGTCCTCGTCCATCAGTCGCTGAACTCTGACCTCTGGCAGGTCGGGGCCGACACCCCCGCCATCGCTGCAGCCCATGCCCCCGTCTCTCTGAGGAGACCCGTCTCCTTCGCCGTTTAAGTCGTCGTCCTGGAAACAAGGGAAAAAAGAGGGGAGTCACTGAGCAGCTGCTGACTGACGAGCAGCTGATGGAGCAGGAAGTGACGAGCGAACGCACCTGAACAGGTATGATGCTCTCCATCTTGATCATTCTGTCTCTCAGAGCTTTGATCTCCTCGTCCTTCATGTTGTTCTGCAGCTTCACTTCCTGGAAGAGGCGGAGACAACAGTCAGTGACAACAGATACCAACAACAACCAGGTTTTAATTACTACCTCACTATTTAATTAAATATCTAATAATTACATTATTGATTAATCTGCATTATTTAAAAAGAAGCTTGTAACAGCTTCAAACCAAGACGATCAGTTCACTGCGACATGATGAGTCTCACCTGAAACAACTGATTGTCAAAACAGTTATTTTCCTGGTGATCGACTGATGGAAGAATCGGCTGATCATTGTTTTAAAAAAAAAAAAAACTAATTTAATGCTCCGTATTTTCCTCTTCTCTATGCTAAGCTAAGATAAGCTAGCAGTTTTCCACCGTTCACTCACCTCCAAAATGTCTGTCAGTTTATCGATGTGAGCCTTCAGGTCATAAACTTTTCCTTTCTGTCCTCCCTCCCCCGTCTCTCCTCCTCCTCCTCCGCCACCAACGCCACCACCGCCACCAACACCACCGCCGCCACCTCCTCCTCCTCCTCCTCCTCCTCCTCCTCCGCCTCCTACTCCCTCCTCCGCGGGGGGGCTCCTCTCTTCTCCGATTCCCACGGTGTCACAGACGTCCTGGGCCACGGCCCTCCAGCTCTCCTTCTCGTTGGCGTCCTTCTTGGCGTACATGCGGCAGAGTTCCTTCATCTTGACGATGGACAGCGCCTCGATCTCCTGACGGGAGTGACGGAAATCTCCCAGGGCCACCTGGGGGGGGGGGGGGGGGGNGGGGGGGGGGGGCACAAGGAGGAGAACACGTTTAAAAACTTTATTCAATGAGGTCATCTGTGAGCGATGAGAGAGCCAAGCTAGCAGTTTCCCTCTGTTTCCAGTCTTTATGCTAAGCTACGCTAACCTAGCAGTTTCCCCCTATGTGGACGTCTCACTCTGAAAATATTTCCCAAAATGTTGAACTATTCCTTTAAATTTGAACGTATGTGTGTGTGTGTGTGTGTGTGAGAGAGAGTGTGTGTGTGTGTGTGTGAGAGAGAGTGTGTGTGTGTGTGTGTGAGAGAGAGTGTGTGTGTGTGTGTGTGAGAGAGAGTGTGTGTGTGTGTGTGTGAGAGAGAGTGTGTGTGTGTGTGTGTGAGAGAGAGTGTGTGTGTGTGTGTGTGAGAGAGAGTGTGTGTGTGTGTGTGTGAGAGAGAGTGTGTGTGTGTGTGTGTGAGAGAGAGTGTGTGTGTGTGTGTGTGAGAGAGAGTGTGTGTGTGTGTGTGTGAGAGAGAGTGTGTGTGTGTGTGTGTGAGAGAGAGTGTGTGTGTGTGTGTGTGAGAGAGAGTGTGTGTGTGTGTGTGTGTGTGTGTGTGTGAGACCTCGTAGCAGATCTCTTTCACCGCCTGCATGCGGAGGTCTTCCATGGTGACCCGTTTGGGGTCTTTGCTGATCCTCCTCCTCTGAGGGATCTGATAGACTCTGAGAGGCTCCCTCCTCTTCCCACTGCTGGGCAGACCACAGCGCTTCACTATCGACTGCACCTGGAGACAGAGACAGGTGAGGTGGAGACAGGTGTCAGAAAGCAAGGCTGTAAATATGTCTGAGAACACTGAGACATAAAGATATCTCAGCCTCATCTTGCGATATAATAACGACACTTTTTTAACGGGCCTTTTGATAGGAAGTGATTATTCAAGCAGACAACACAGGTGTGTTGTACCTTGTTGGCAGGTAGCTTCTCTCTCAGGGAGGAAATCAGCCTCCAGCTCTCCTCACAGGAGCGTTTGTCTGAGTCGTCGCCACTGTCACTGTCGGCATACTGAACACACACACACACACACACACACACACACACACACACACAGATTTAACACTGTACACTCACCGTTAGCTTCCACATAAGCTAAGCTAACAGAAACCTACCAGTCTGTGTTGCTCCAGCAGCAGATCAGCCTCCTCCTTCTCTTTACGGTACTGAGTCTCCATGTCCTGCAGTCTGTAACACAGTCAGTGGAAACAGCCCTGATTTCTAACGTTCCTGTCGTCTTTAAACTGAAGAAACGTCTCTTTTCATTCTTCTATAAAATGTTAGAAATGACTGAATTACACGTGTTGCTCTGTCCAAGCCTCAAACACATTCAGGTTTTCAGTTTTTCAGATTATTAAAGTTCCTCCAGACGTGAGGTTAGCATAGTTAGCATCTTTTATTTGTTTATGTTGTTTGTTAGCTTGTAACTGGCTGACACAGTGTTAGCGGTCTTTAAATCTGCCCCTGGACTGATGCCCGGTCTCCTGCTCTCTACCTCTTCTCCATCTCCAGTTTGATGTCGATGCCTTGTTTCTCCAGCAGCTCCCTCTGAGCGTAGTTCCAGTCCTCCGGCTCCGCCTGCTGATCGGCCGTGACGCTGCGCTCCCTCTCCAGCCTCGCCTGCTCCGGGTGGTTGAACCGAAACACGTGGTTCTTCCCCATCACGATGCGGTTACCTGGCGACGGGAGATGGGACGGAGTAGGGAGCGAGAGCGAGATTAAAAATAATTCATTGACAACTGCCAGCCAGAGCGGCAGCCATATTGTTTTCAGGCTGTACGTCCGCCTCAGTAACGCCTCGAAGGAACTTCTTCAAATTTGGCTCAAACATTCGCTCGGACTCAAGGATGAACTGATGAAGAAGATCTAACAAGGTCTATTATATTACTACATATCATGTCCATGAGAATGAGAGGGACGGACAACCTGAAAACAAGATGAATAGGAGGAATAAAGAGTGAATCATTTTTGCTTGTTGTGTACAAGTCATTGGTTCGAATCCCTCGGGTTGTTGTTACCTTGTTTGAGGACGACGGCATCAGTGATCTGCTTCCCGTTCACGTACGTCTCTGCTCCGACCAACGGCTCCAGAGTGACGACCACTGCAGGGACACAAGTCAGTACAAGAAAACCTCCATTTAACGTGTGACAGCTCAACGAGGCTCAGGTGATGTTACAGTCAGACACACACAGCGGGGGGGGGGGCACAGGAAACATGGGGGTGAATATGAAGGTGACGTCACCATGGTAACTGGTTATCAGTGACTGTTAAAAACAATACCTGACAGATTTCCTGGCAGCTTTTACAGAGAGAGAAAAAGAAAGAGAGTCACTCACTGAACACACACACACACACACACACACACACACACACACACACACACACACACACACACACACACACACACACACACACACACACACACCTCTGTAACCATCACAAGACTGCGGTTAGTGGCTTAAATTGAAGACGACACTTTTAACATTAAATGTAGAAGCATAAATTCAATAATGAAAACACTGAGTGTGTTTCTGCAGCTTTAACTGAACTTCAGATTTCTGAGGTGCAGCTGCTTCAGTTTGACCACCAGAGGGCGATCTGCACCCGCACACACACACACACACACACACACACACACACACACACACACACACACACACAGACAGGTGTCTCACCTTCTCCCTGGTCATTGGTCTCACTGACAAAGACGCAGTGAATCTCCTTTATAAAGTGTCCAGACAGTTTAATGTCGACGTCCTGCTGTCCAACCCTGAAACAGACAGACATCAGCTTCAGTCACATGACTCCGGCGCTCGCCTCCCTTCATCGGCTCCCAGATTGATGTTAAGTTGAGGCTCAGCCTTTAGTGGTTTTATTCATGTTGATTTTATATATTTTATTGCCTTTTACTGTCGGATCATTTTGCACAATGTTAAGTTTATGCTGTTCTACTCTTTTTATTTTGCTCAGGGACTTTTCTTTTATCTACTTTTACTACTTTGTAGAGAAAAGTGCTAAATAAATAAAGTTATTATCATTATTTCAGCTTCTGCGTGGAAACAATAAAACTCTTTTCACAGCTGTTTCATTAATTAATCAAGAGAATAATTAATGAATTAATCAATAAAGTGTCATTAAATTATGAACTGATGTCTGACCTGGTGAATCCTTCCTTGATGTAGTAGAGGAGACACTCTGACATCAGAGGGTCTTCATTCAGGTTGACCAGGTGAGGTGTCTGCAGCGCGCACACACACACACACACACACACACACACACACACACACACACATTAATGATTTTAAGCTCCAGCTGCAGGAACCAGAATAAAAGCACCAGGTGTCGCTGTGAAGCTTCAGATCTTTGTTCGGCTCAAACAGAAAGAAAACCTCGGACGACTTCACTCGACCGTCACGACAGACGACGACCAGCTGTCACCACGCCGACACCAGCAGGTTGTAGACGCCACAACAGGAAACAAACAGCGTGACTTATAATGTCACCCTGAGACAGAAGCACGTGTGAACTCACTCCTTTAGGAGAGAAGACGCCCAGCGTTCCTCCATCTTCTTTAATGGACACGCCCATTTCTGCCAGCAGGGCCTCTCTGAGGGCGAGAGACACCGACACAAACAGAGAGAGAGAGAGAGAGATCAGTCATCATGTCCGACTCTTTCTTCTCCCTCGTTGCGTTTGTCGTGTCAAATACTCAGTTCTGATTGGTCAGTTCATTCTGTACAAGAGAGGAGGCTCTGAGCCTCTCTTCTGATTGGCTCACTGTTTTCTGAGTGGAGTCACAGAAGAAAGGAACCGAAGTCAGTGATGTTACCTCTCCAGACGAATAGATTCTGTCTTTCTTAGTTTCTCTTCCCACGTCTCGTTAAGCTCAGCGATGATCTTCTCTGTCTCCTACAACACACACACACACACACACACACACACACGGGGGTCAGTCCAGGAAGTCTGACAGCTGCCTCAGTTTGGAAACGTCAGTAGTATCTGACTCTGATCCTACCAGCAGTCTCTCAGCTGCTTCCTCTTTACTGATGGGCTCCGTGGCAACCGCCTCCTCTCCTTCCTCTCCATCCTCGATCAGGTGGTCGGGGTCAGCTGGGACGTCACCTGCAGACGCAGGCTCACCTGCAGCTGCAGAGGGAAACTGAAAGGTTATTTATTGATCACTGAGAGGATTTTGTTTTTAAGGTGGAAAAGAGAGAGAGCGGTCAGTCACCTGGAGGGGCGGAGCCATTCTTAGGTGCGAGTCCATTGGCTGCATTGAGTGCCAGCTGCAGCGGGGAGGGGGCCACACCTGCGATGCCAACGGGGCCATTGTTGTTGTTGTTGACTTTTTGAGAGTCACAGAAAGACAGAGAGAGAGACAGAGAAGCAACAGAGTCAGGTTTCATTTTTAAGAGGAAGGAATCTCTGCTATCCTGGTTATGTAAAGAACAGCTTGTAAATATCTGCTTACCCCACCCCCAACACACACACACACACGCACACGCACACACACACACACACACACACACACACACACACACACAGTTGCTGTTGTCTGTAAATACCCGACACACAGACATGCCTTACATACCATGTTTAAATAAACACACAGACTATAGACAATATGATGTGTGTACCACTAAGATGTATTTCTTATTATGTGTATGTACCAATGTAATCTATACAATATACTGTGTATAAGTTATTAATTGTTATATATGTACTGTATAGTAAGGTTGTGTGTACAAGTATGTGAACACACCAGTAGTACTATTTATTAGAGTGTGTATACCATATGACAAAATACCAGTGTTGTATATTATATTTCATATCATATGTATATACCAGTATAGTGTATACTATATAATGTATATACCAGTATAGTGTATACTATATAATGTATATACCTATAGTGTATACTATATAATATATATATACCAGCATTATCCAGCAGTTCCTGCAGACCCTGAGAGAACAGCAGGTTTCTCAATCGTTCCACTTCAGCCTTCAGCTCTCTGATCAGTTTGGCGTTTGGATCTTCATTGATCACAGCGTTACAACGAATCTGTTTGGCGCGGTCAGCATACCTGGAATCACATGACACCAGGTTAAGTTAGATTAAAGTGGGTATATCTCAGCCCTGTGATTGATCTGTCTGACGGCCTTCGTCCCTGAATAACACAGATTGCATTAGACTAGATAACACTGAATGACATTTGCTTCACACATCAGATCACACACATCAACATCTGACCTTAGAGTGCTCAGTGTTTCTTCATAGTTGATGTCAGCAGGACTTAGAGCAGCAATCATGGCCGTCCGAGAGTTTCCTCCTGAAACAAACATACATCAAAACTTTATTGTTATTTACTTGTTGGTTTTACAACAACTGGAACTAGATAGATATATACTTTATTTATCACTTTACTGCTAACCCTTTAATACTTAACTTAATACTTTACTCCTGGTACTTTTAGTTTCAACACAACCAGTTGTGTGTGATATTTTTACTGCAGTACAACTAGTACCAGTTAAACTTACCCAGGTTTTCCTTCAGTAGCCAGGTGAGGACTGAGTCTCTGTAGGGAATAAAATCACTTTTCCTCTTCTTACTGCTCTGCTGCAGAGGAGAGAAGAGAAACTGTCATTTTTCACTTCAAACGTGAATTTATATATTTAACCTGAGGATAAACATCAAGCGTGTGTTGACCCACCATTTCAGCCAGAGCTGAAATCACTTTTCCCAACGTGGTCAGAGATTTGTTGATGTTTGCTCCTTCCTGTACAAAAATATATAGTTAATAGTTAATTTTACTTAGAAATCATAGATTTTAGTTCAGCCCACGTCGGCACGACACTTGACACATGACCTCTGACCTTGAGCCTGGTGCCCTTTGCCCCCGACGAGTCAGCTCGCTCGCTTCCAGCCAGGTCGACCAGACTGATCTTACTGACCTGGAGAGAAAGTTCGAGTTTCATCTTTAAAAATCCTGATTACTGCGATATGAGGACACCAGACCCTCACAAGTATAATGAGGTAACTGGGTCCTCACAGGTGTCATAAAGACAGAGTCCTCACAAGGACTAAACACACACACACACACACACACACACACACACACACACACACACACACACACCTTCTCAGTGTCCAGGCTGGTCATCTGGTCTCGTCGTTTTTGGGTGAAGACGATGGTGAAGACAGCGTGTGACCTGGACGACGTCTCGTTCATGTTTGTGGCCGCGACCGTCCTGTAATCAATAACCAGTCAGGTATAAATAATTAATCGCTGACAATTCAGACTGGTCTGAGTTGTGTTAGTGCACACAGCTCTGAAGATCTACGACACCACTTATCTTCCACCTACAACTCTGTCCTTTGATCTTTTCCCAACAACCGTTCACACTCAGGTGAGAAGGACGGCTGTCGCTACAACAGCCGGGAGCGCTAACGAACCAAGTGACATCAGCGGCTTTGATAACGACCCCACAGAGGTTAAACACCTGGGTTTCCCCACCAGTCAGTCAGAACTGAAGAAGCCTCTTGGATCAGAGGTGAAACGCCGTAAAAAAGTATCTGCAACCGAGTTTCTGTCAGTCTGAGTTTTGGTTTGTTACCATGACAACAGATTAACTACAGTTTCTAAAATACCTTTCAACAACTCCAAAGACCAGGTTTTGAATTTGGTGCTGTGGAGAAAGAAAGAAGTTTCCCATTAGAGCAAATTCAGGATTCACAGCTCATATTTATGGGGTTTCCTACATTTCCCAGAATGCCTTTCAGCATCTACCAAAAAACTTGTTGTCGCTGTTTGAATTTTGGTCACCAACTTTACTTAAGTGATTACTGAAGTGGCAAATCTCACACTCAGATAACCAACTGACACTTCAACTGTCTTCATCACTTCAACTTCCAGAGCTTTCAGCTGGGAAAGGTTCTGACGGCCGAGTCCAAGGTGGTGAAATACCCGGATTCTTTCAGCTCCTCCATCAAGCACCTCATCTCTTATACTTCATATGTCACCGCAGACCTTTCAGCGCACTTCAACTTTTACTGTAACTCATTCACAACATTTCACAGGCACAGCATTTACATTTTAAGTCAACTGTAGTAAGTTAAACAATTAACTGATCGATCAGTCGCTCGACAAAATTCTTTGAAAAGTGGTTAAAAGTAATTTTAAAACAAAAATTCACTGGCTCCTTCTCCTGCTTTTGTTAATTCTTCTGTGGCCGTAAACTGAATATCTTGATTGGACAAAAGGTGGATCGATAATGAAAGTAATCCTCGTCCACATTGTTCCAGCAACAGCACATGAACATCTCCGTCAGTTTCCTTTTCTGGTTTTGTTTTAAATTCAAAACGTGGATTTATCTGGATGCTGCGTCTTGGCGTGTATCCACAGGAAGAAGACTGACCGAGCTTTGTTGCCGGCGTCCATCAGGTCCCGGATGTCGGTGAATCCGGTCACAGCCAGTTTGGACAGGTCCTCCACGTACGGCCCCAGGATGGGATGCTCTCGAACCCGCAGAGTCCCCTGGGACTTTGGATTCAACAGATCCCGGACCCGCTCGCAGTAGATCTCCATGTAGGACACCTGGAGGCGGAAGAGAGAGGCGGCGTTCAAGCTGATCGACATCCACTGAAGGAATCGGCTTGAATCAGGTCAGAGAGAGTTTACCTCCACGGAGTAGGTCAGGTCAGGATCTGTGTTTTCTCCCGTTCTCTGAAACAAGTCCTCACACAGCTGCACACAGAGAGACAGAGGTTCATTCATCACAATCAGTCAGTGAAACTACAAGAAAAAAACCCATTAAAGGTGGATTTATGATTCTGCTTCAAGGTGATGAACGTCCTGCTGAGGCTTCTCACAAGTACAACTCCACATCAGCACCACGTGGAGGCTGAAATATGTGACTAACCGGCATGAGGCTGCACTACATCACCTCTTTAATTCTACTGTTGAGGGGGAATAAAGGGCTCAGTGATCTCCACACACACTGCAACATGATATGACATTAAATCAGGCGATTTTGCTGCCACCTGCTGATGCAGCAGTTCTCCACTCATTAAAAATAAGCCTCAGATTTCTCAAAATAAGCTTTGTCGGGTCAAAGCATTAACTTCATGTACACATCCTCAAAATCTCACAAAGAAGAGTCAGTTTGGTCTCACTCACAAAATATCTGTAACTATTTTAGAGAGATTGTCAAAATACAGCAACAAGAGATCTTCACTTTTTACATTCAGAGGTTCCACTGACAAAAATATAGTTTTTGCTCACGGCTTCAGTTCTGTTGAACAAAGTTCAACAGCAGACTGAGCAACTGCAACTGAAGCTTGTGGTACAGAAATGAATGGTGAATCAATCAGGACCATTTACCATTCATTGGAAATAACCACAATGGAAATAAGCTTTTATTTTTTTATTATATTTCCATCCTCAACAGTTGACCTGAATGTTAAGAATAAGTGATTGCCTGTTAACTATTTAAATATAAATATGTCCTTTATCAGTATATTGTTGAGGACAATTTTATCCTACACTGAACTTAAAAACTAGTGTTTTACCTGTGGTATGATCCCCTCCTGTCCAGGTTCCTGTTTGCCCATCATGGTGTAGCTCTTTCCGGCACCGGTCTGGCCGTACGCAAAAATACACACATTGTATCCTGGGAAAATAAATAGATTAAAATCTTACTGAGCTTCTGAAATAAAAAAAAATAAAGAACACTGTCCTCCACCAAAATCAGATCCTGAAATACACTTGGAGCTGCAGGACCTGCAGCTGTTGGGTCAAGTTTAAATAGTGTAAATATTTATGATGGTGGCAGCTGCACCATCAGGAAGATGTGTATCAGCATTACCAGGATCATTAGCATCATTAGCATCACTGTTTACTATCCTATGAACACCACAAACTTTAACTTCTGTAGAATCATTAGCAGGATCATCAACAATTAAAACATCATTATAAGCATTAGCAAGTGTAGCATCGTTGGCGTCATCAGAAGGGTGATTTACATGATTAGCATCATTAGCATTATTATCAACATTACTAACATAATAATTAATATTTTCCTCATCACCAGGATTAGCAGCACTAGCATTAAAGTTAGGATCACGAACTCATTAACATTATCATCGGTGAATATAGTATCATCATTAACATAACCACCATTAGCATTAGCACTAGCATCTGTAGTAAAATCATTAACATGGATGTTAGTATCTCAAGTATCTAGATTAGTATCATTAATCAACTTAAACATTATACATTAATAACTGTATGATCCTCGTTAGCATTAGCATTAGCATCAGTTCAAATGGTTTTACCTTCAAAGGCGTGCAGCAGCATCTCCTCTCCGATGTCCTTATACACCTGCCTCTGAGACGCGAAGCTGGGGTCGTCAGTCTGTGGAAACACGAACACACACCTCTGGTTAATACCAATCCTGGTTTACCTGATGAACGTTTCTACACGTGTGTGTGTGTGTGTGTGACACAGTGTGTGATCACCGTTGTGTGTGACCAGTAGGAATAGTCGAAGGTGAAGTTCTTAGCTCCATCTTTGGGCTGTTTGGGGTTGGAGATACCTGGAACAAAAGAGGGGAATTATCAAACACCTTGTACACTTAGTGTAAAAAATATTTTTGGAGTCACGCGTCTTCAATGATCAGGTGTCCACATACTTTTGGACATGTAGTGAAATCTGCACGTGACGGCTCCAACATTTACTAAAAGCTCGACTCAATCCGCCCATCATTAACACGATCAGTGCATAAATATCTGAGTGTGTTCTGACGGTCGCACGGCTGCTAAAAACAGTCGTGCTGCAGCAACGTCTATTAATAAACTGCGTGTGTGTTTGAGTTTAAATAGCAGCAGGTTCAGAGGTCATGTGACGGGCAGGGGCATTCTGGGATTGCTGAGGGCTGTTTTAATACATGCAAAGCTCTAACTTAATGACACAGAGGGAAAAGCCTTCATTAAAACTGATTTTTTACAACATATGTACAACTTTGGAGTTTTCTCTGAAAGAAGATAAATTAGGATTAAAGTTGGATGAATTAGAAAACATTAGACAAAATCAGAGAGTCTTATAGTGTCTTGTGAAACTGTTGAACTACTTTCATTTCTACATTGTGAAGACGGTTCTCACAACACAGAAATGATAAATAATAAACTTAAATTCTGTAAAATAACTTAATAATATTTTAGTTCAGGGACCTGGTAATGTGAGGGTCCTCACAGCTATATAAAGACAAACGTGTGTGTGTGTGTGTGTGTGTTGTGTCTTACAGGTGGTGTTCCCCTGCATCTGGATCACACACTTGGCGTTGCGTCCCGTCTCTCGGGAGTTGAACGGACGGACTCGCACCGCCACCTTCACTGACGCACCTGCCATCGTTAAGCTCCGCCCACCCCACCTGAGGACAGCCAATCAGAGAGCATGGTCAGACACAGACAAAAACCCCCCCCCCCCAAAAAAACCATAAAAAAAACCATCAACATTTAAATAAATTCAATATTAAAACGGCACTATCCCGGTGCATTATGGGAAATGTAGAATCCAGAATTCAGAATTGAACCGTTCTGTTTAATTTCTTGTGAATCCAACAACTTTATTAAAGTGAGTAAATCAGTCCAGTTAATGTAAAAAAACATCCCTCCATCATCTATTTCTCTTCCCATTCAGATTAAACAGAATAATCCGCTCCCTCCATCTTTTCCTCCCTCCATCTCTGGGTTTATGGTCAAACCACTTTTCTTCTCTTTTCCAGGACTCCTCCCTTCACTTTACGACCCGAGTTTCCCGCTCTTTTTTCAGGAAGGAAAGGGAAGAGGAAAACCTCTCCTCCTTTTCCCTCCTCTTGAATCATCTTTCTTTCTCTCCTTCTCTATTTTCTTTCCTCTTCCTTTATGTGTTTTTGTTTCGTGTCACGTCTTCTTCTTCTTATCTTTTCTTATCCCTGCTTTCTTCTTCTGTTGTTGACTTATCTCCTCTTCTGTCTTTTCATCTTCTTATATCAAATTTTACTCCTCCTTTCCTTTCCTCTCCTATTTTCTTTTACTTTTTAATCTTAATTTTATTTTTCTCGTCTCACCTTTTCTCTCTTTTATTTTTGTCGCTCCTTTAATTCATCCCGGGCGTTCGAGCACTGCGAGTCATTCCCTCTCTCTCTCTTTTTTCCTTTCATTACTGCTCCTGAACCTCCTCCTCCTCCTCCCTTCATTCTTTCCTCTCTCTCTTCCTCTTTCTTTCATGTTTCCACTTTTTTTCCGTCTCTGCTCTCTCTCTCTTTACATTCCTGTCCTCTGTTATGTGTTTCCTCGTCACCATGGAAACCACAGTTGCCTCATTTTCACCTCTGTCTTTCTGCTTCTTTCGTCCTATTGTCTCTCCGTCCTTCTTTTCCTTCTCTTCTTGCTGTTTTTTTAAATGTCTTTTGTCTCACTCTTTCTCACCCTCTTTTCTCTCTCTCTCTCTCTCTCTGACTTTGTCAGTCTATGTCGAACGCCCCTGCCTCAGGCCTTTAAACACACACAGTTAAACACTGTGGTCTTGTTCCCCTGGGAAAACACCTTGTCAGATAATGTTACTGTGTGTGTGTGTGTGTGTGTGTGTGTGTGTGAGTGGGAAAGTTACTGATTAGCCCATCAATCTATTGTCTATCAGAGTGGATTGATCAGTGTCACAAAGGCCTGTGACTATGTTACTGATCAGCTCATTGGTTGAATAGAATAATTTAGAATAATTGATTGGTTATCAGCTGGTGCATGTGAGAGAGAGAGAGAGAGAGAGAGAGAGAGAGAGAGACTGCTCTGTAATTTAGGTCTCAACGCTCTGTAATAAACATGGCCGACATTCCAACTCACACAACATTAAACAGGGATGCACTGATACTCCGGTCTGAACATCACTGACACACACACACACACACACAGACACACACACACACACACACACAGAATGAGCAGAAATGTGACGGGCCACGGTCCCCTCTTTACCTCTAAACCAGAATGTTTTACACATGCAGAGCTTGTTTTCTAATTGTTGTGAATCAGCTGAAAACAGACGCTAACTGTATGTAAATGACTTACTGTGATGTATGTTACTACATGCATTTCATTGTAAATCAATACACTGGCCACATTTGCTGATCAATCTATAACCAACAACCTACAATAACAAAGTGAAAACACCTACAGAAACACTGACTGCACAGCGGTGTCAGACAGTGGAGCTTCTTCTTTCATAAACAATCTTTGGCAGAGTGCAGACACACAAACCGACGCCTCACAAGTTAATCACTGGATCATAGTAAAACATTAATTAGTGGCTGATATGAAGAGACCAGAGACCTTTGTCTTTTTAAATAGTGAAAGTTCAAGTGAGTGGCGGTTAAACAGGAAAAGCTTCTCCCTGCATGTTTTCCACACTCACTGTGACTCCTTCATTATCATTAACACGCTGCAGTTTAATTTGACTCGGTCCCACACACCTTCCTGCTGCCACAAAGACTCACTACAGCACCAGATGTAGAGTAATCCACTGAAAACAGTCCCCAACAAAGGAACTACTTCCTCCTGTTTATTTGATAGAAACTAGTGAGCAGCTGCTTCAGACTTTTCTTTGAACATGAAACTATTTGTCCGTGAGGTGATTTTAAAGATCTAAGGAATCACGGAAAACAAAACTCACACTCGTGACCTTAGAGGACAAAAATGTCATCAAAAAAACTGCAATAAAAACATCACATATTAATATTATTTTCCACTTTCACTGAGTTAGATTGTTTTTACCAACATCAGTCCTGATCATAACGACGAAATATTCAATTATTTTCAGGGTTTTAACCCTTTAAATGTGTTTGTTTACTCACTGTATGCGTGAGGCTCAGAGGAGGCTTTTAAACATGGAACTATATATTCATGAGGTGTTTTTAAAGGTTTACAGCTTCAGTAGGAACCGAAGGGCTTAGGGCTGAGAGCCACAGAGAAGTCACAAAGACAACGACTTCTTTAACGGATCTTTATCAAAATGTTTGTTCATGTTAAAAAGATTTTTTAAACTCTAAAATGTCAATGTCAAAGTCTCAGTATCCGTCAGGGTGTAGAAACATCAGCTGTGTTTGTTCCACCCTGAATTTAGCTGAATGAGCCTAAGAACAACAGAGACGACACGCCCAATATGGTCATGCAAAAATAAAGAAATGAAACGGACGCCACACTGGTCACGCCTGCGAAATCATCACAAAGGTCACAGGTGGTTTATCGAGTGACATCCAGTCTACAGTGCGGGAGGGGCTCCTTATTCAGCCGTCATCACTTCCTCCATCCAGCCTTTAACCCCAGGTCTCTGTAAAAGTTGAGACATTTCTGCAGCAGCTCTCGATCTAAACCCCGACTCTGCAGAGAAACCAACAGGAATGTTAAAAGTCTGTTTGCTCCATCTCATCTTGCAGATCTACATTCCTGCTGTGAATCTGATCTCTCGTGCTTTTGATTTTATCTCCAAGTCAGTGTTTAAATCATTTTATAAAAATGCTGTTTAACAGGGGGTTTGTTTATAACCTGATGTCTCCAGATCTCAACTTTAATTTGGATTTTCCTTCAAGCTCCTCCAGTGTAAAGGTCTGTGTCCATGTGTAGTGTGATTATAGATCAGCTCTAGCTTCTATATTAATACTGTGAAAGTATCAAAGCCTCAGTCCACAGAGAAATGCACACAGCCTGTATTCAGAAACTGAGCCTTAAAACCAGCCGTCAGGACTTCTGGAACTTTGTGATGTCACAACAAAGCAGTCACCAAGCCCCGCCCACCTGGACCCACCATCCAAACCTTCATGTGTTTTTACCTGAAATCTGCTTTATTTTTATTGGATCACTCAGAAAACAGTCAGCCAATCAGAAGAGAGGCTCAGAACCAAAACTCAAACTCGTGACCTTAAGGACAAACGTCCTCAAAAAACTGCAATAAAAATATACTTTGACATCAAATTTATAAACAGGTTTTTATCTCTTCATCTCGACCGTCTGTCTTCAACTGAGCTACAAAAACCTGAACAGCAAACAGACCAAACATCAGAGTGTAAAAGGTCACGAATTTACACTTTTTAACTATCCTGGCAGATATTGTCCGAGACCGCCTTCTGACTTTGCAACCTGTGTGTTAACGCCATCTCAGATATCCATGGTACTCATGAAGAACAAGACAAGAAAAGGCCTGCCTGTCAGCACAGTCATGGCTTATGCTCGCTTCAATCTCTCCTGGCATCAAGTGTCTGTGGGCTCATGAAAAAAAACAAAACAATGAGGGCTTCGCCTGGTTTAAAAAAGTCCAGTTTCCATCCAAACGTAGCACAAGCTGTCACCAAATCTCTCAAGAAACCGTGAATGAATGAATCTTATATGAAGTCGACTGGTTGATGGAGTTAAAACAGCTGGTGGAGCGGATTCTCCCGTCGCTGCCTTTAAACCACTGAAGAAGAAGAAGGGGGTCGTATGATGAAAACAGTGTGGAGATCTGACATTTCTGTTTGTGTCATGTGTTAATGTGAGGAAGGTTGGACGGATAAATCAATTAAAAACAATGACGTCATTATGTCGTGTGACATTCGGACATTGTGAGCTGATGATCTTCCTCTCTCCTGCCGGTCCGATGTTTCTGACGGAGACGCCACAGCGACTCAACAGGGAAGGCTTTTTAAAGACTCTTCACTTCCTGCAGATTCCCAAACATTTACACCTGTTCTGCTCTAGTGTTTTTTCACCGAACAAAAGAAGCCAAAACGAAGCAGCGAGCCTCAGTCTCTGCCTCTGATACTTAACTCAGCCACTGGAACTAAATATGTTAAAGTACAACCTGGAAACAGCACATTACGCTAACACACACACACACAGGTCAGATTAAACAGTGAACGAGAGAAAGACACTGATGTCACACTGATCCGTCTCGTCTAAAAAAACACCGGAAAATAGTAAAAGAATGAACATTATAAAACAAATCCAGAGATATTCAGTTTATTATCACATAAGTTTCAAAAGGCAAATATTTGACATTTTGACTAAAATGAATTAAAAGATGAAAATACAGAAGCTGCCGATTCGTTTTCCGTCAGTCAACCAATTGATTTATTGACTAATCGTTCATCTCTATATCAAATCTATATCTGGAGCTGATTGAACTCAGAGTTCTGGATCAGAGACGCATTGTAGTTATTGTAACTTTAGTGACTTGAAAATGATGATAAATTTAATTTGATTCAGAGTCAGTAAAACTTTATCAAACTAAAACCTGAGAAACAACTGAAGGAAAAGGTTTTTTATTTGTTTTAAATGCACCAGCTCCGACACACACCACAGAGAACAGTGAGAGAGTGTGTGTTTGCTCTGTCAACACAGCTTCAGGTCACACAACCACAACAGGAACACGGCAAACAGACACACACGCACAAGATGGTGGACAAAGATACTGGATTGTACTCTAATCTTATTGTGTGTGTGTGTGTGTGTGTGTGTGTGTGTGTGTGTGTGTGTGTGTGTGTGTGTCTAGGTGAGCGAGCAGCCTGCATACCACAGACAGAAACGCTGACATCACATCACAGGCATCCCAACACACACACACCCACACACACACACACACACACACACAGAGTTATTCAATGTGTCTGGTTGAACAGGCCCAGCTAGTTGTAAAGCTGCTGTTAGCCAAACTAACCAGCTGTTTAAACACTGTTAGCACACACACACATACACACACACACACACACACACAGACACAGACACACATACACACACAGACACACAGACACACACACACACACACACACACACACATACACACAGACACACACACACACACACACACACACACACACACACACACACACACACACACACACACACACACACACACACACACACACACACACACACACACACGGTCTTCCAGCATCAGAGGAGAAATTCCACTCGTTGCTGCGGCTGCTGCTTTTATCTCACAGCTAAAAGCAGCAGCCGCATCGTCTGCTAACCCACGAGCTACCTCGGAGAGAGACTGCACTCGGCCAGAAATTACACAACCCTCATCACGCAGGAAAGAATGTGGAAACAGAGGCAAACTCCACCAGTCTGCTGACACAACGATTTAAAAATGTACCTGATTTTTCACTCAGTCCCTTCGGAGGACGAGAAAACAGCAGGAAAGACTCAAACTCTAGTCATCAGTGCTCTCAAGAGTCACAGTCACAGTAACAGCTTATAGTTTCACTATTTACATTTTATGATTAATGATTACAGGAAAAAATAATCCACAGATCAATAATATAAAATAACTTTAGATCCTGTTCCAATATCTTTTAAATCGTATCAGAAAAGATCAAATTAATGTTTAAATTAACAAACTTGGTTCCAACATTACATTCCTGTGGCATTTCTTCCTCTTGTCTATAGATACCGCAGCTCATCTGATCTGACTGATTGATTATTGATCAGCAGTGAACACATCTGATCACTCTCTCGGTAAACTCCCACTGAGACACAGACTGAGTTAGTTCCCATGTGTAGGCCTCTCTGGAGGAATGTGATAATGAATGGTCTTCATACCACACACACACACACACACACACACACACACACACACACACACACACTCCTTCCTATGGTAATGTACACACACAGAGCTAAAGATAGTCATCAGCTCGACTCGACGCCCAGTTTGTGAAGAACATTTCACTCTGACTCTCTCA
Source organism: Seriola dumerili (assembly GCF_002260705.1). Taxonomy (NCBI): domain Eukaryota; kingdom Metazoa; phylum Chordata; class Actinopteri; order Carangiformes; family Carangidae; genus Seriola; species Seriola dumerili. The sequence goes on along the minus strand of NW_019174627.1, from coordinate 203,649 downwards.
CACCGTTTGAGTCGAGCTGACAGATGAACATCCTGTTCACATGACAATGACCACGTGCTGCCTTCACATGCGGTGGGAAATATTGGCATTGTTATCTCAGCCTGCACAAAAATGACCTCAAGCGACACGACTAGAGCTTGACCGATAAATGACCATATCAGTCGATCGCTTCACTTTAGCGGCCATCTTTGTTGACGGATGTAAGTGAAGTAACGTAAGCCATCGAAAACCATTCTACTCCCCCAATCAAATAAGAAGTAGCCCAAAACAAGCGGCAACCTCCGAGGCTGAAAAATGAAGCCAACACAAAAAACCTGCAGTTCCTCTAACGACCACTAGAGTCTGGCTCCAACAGTGAGTCAGTCCCCATAGACTCCCATGTTAAAATGTCCAACTTTACAGCAGAAATAAACATGTTTACAGCCTGGTACAATAAAACGTCATGCACCCAAATCCTCCTCTTTGTTCATTTTTGAGGGGGCGGGGTCAGACACTGCCAGGTTGGCGACGGTGGAGCAGCTCACTCTAGATGTCCTTGTAACACCACCCAGTTTTTTCAAACCTAATTTCTACAAAAAAACACAAAAAAAACCCCACCGTCTTATTTTCAGGTTGGCAGAATGAGTATGACGCTGTATGTTAACGGCTCATTAGCTAGCTTATTGAGCTAATTTAGCAACAGATATTGTTTTAAAAGCTCCTTTCAGATGGAAAACAATAGGGTGTTTCACCCCATTGAGGAGATTATTTCTGGCAGCTCTAATAATGACGCTACAAAATGATGTGAAAAGCTTTTAGTCGAACAGCATCAAATCCTCTTAACATAGGAAAACCCCTGGTATGGGCTAAACTGTGCGGCAGTAAAGACAGACTTTGAGTAGTCTTAGACGACGACTGCAGGTTAACGAGTAGCGTTTATGAGCTGCTATTAAATCATTTTTCCAGTGTTCGACAACAGAAAGAGAAAAACATGTCTCAGGACAAGTATGTGGTGAATTCAGCTGCTTTAAAACACAGTGGAGGTTGAAGACAGAGCAGCAGGAGGAGACTGAACACTGGGTTAGGCTTTTTCTGTAATTACTCATGTAAACATGGACGACATGGCACAGCTGGTTTCATTAACCTGTGCTAATGCTAACTGCATGACGACATCTCGACTGTGAAATACAGATGTTATCAGCTACCCCACTCCTCTCCAGATGCTGCTGTGATGCAGTTTTGTTGTTTGTTTAACTGGAAAGAGTGAGAAACAGTCGGCGCTAAAGGCTACAGCTGGATGCTAACTGGTGTTTCCATTGAGACGCACTAGCCTGAGCGCTAACAGGTGGAACTGAGAGACCTTCTTCCAGACGGGACGTTTAACATTCCTCACCTGGAGGAGGTTTTGGAAAAAGTCACAAACACACACACACACACACACACACACACACACACACACACACACACACGACACACACCACACACACGCGCGGCCTGCCATAATCAAGTAGATGATTCGGTCTCGTGTTATCAGTTTTGTGGTGTTGCCTAATAACATTAGAGCAGAATCCAAACAACATGTAGCTAAAAATACACAACACACACACACACAACCACACACACACACACACACACACACACACACACACACACACACACACACAGATAGCTGAGATGCCTGCTCTGAACTGCTTTAGCCACTCAGGCTAACTTTAGAGAGTCTCTCTGTTGACGGCAGCGTCGCCTCTAAAACCTCATTATTCAGCTTTGATCTGATGGACAAAAGTATGTGGACACCCCTGTGCCTCTGGTCTGGATCCCTGGACTCCAGTGAGGGGACATCTTATTTTACTTTGTCCCTTTTTTCCCCTGTTTCAAAATAAAATGCTCAGCAGCGAACAGATCAACATTCGTGGTTTGGGAACAAGATAAGCTCCGGTGTCCACATACTTTTGGCCATGTAATATTCAAATAATGAACTGTATAAAAGTCAATAACATTAATCTGAATGGAAACGCATGAGTAGATACAATCCCTGGTTTTGTTACTGCTTCACTTATCAGGTAAACATGTTCATTTTCAAAGATCAGAGGTGGATGTTGGAAACGGAGCTGTGATAATTAATCAGTTGATCAATGAATCTTTGATGAAGATTTTATCCGTTTTATTTCACGTTTCTGTCCTAAAACCTTCAGTATAATGTGATAATTTACAGCTACCCCCCTTTACTCGACGTCCCTGCTGTTACTGCTGTCGGTCAAAATGTACATTTAAATTGATTTTTCTTGTTTTAATTTCAATTATTCCACCAGAAAGAAATAATCTGCATCTATTTTAATGATCAATTAATCTTTTTGGTTCTTTTACAGACAAGAAATCTGGTTCAAGTTTCTCTGATTTGCTTCTTTTCTTTGTTTTAAGTTTAAACTTTAATTTTGGTTCTGGACGGTTGAATAAAACAGGTAATTTAAGTGGCCGAGGCTTTTCACTATTTTCTCATGTTTTATAGACAAAATGTTTAAGATTAATTAGTATCAGCTGATTAATTGATGATTTCTGATTTGGAATAATCAGAAAAGAGCCCAAAGTGAAACCTTGTTTTTGACCAATCAACAGCCAACTTATTGATTAATGGAATAAACATTTAAATTTAAATCTAATCGTGTACAGTAAGGCTGCAGCTGGTGATTATTGTCAATATAGATTAATCATTTAATCTGTGGACTTTTGTCACGCTGAAGATTTCAAGAGTCTAAAAAAACTCAAATATTCAGTTTACAATGAAAACGACAAAGAAAAGCAGCAAATCTTCTGAAACGATTCACTGATTATCAGAAAAGCTGCTAATTATTACTGTGTCGATCGATTAACTGATTAATCGACTGATCGATTTGGCTCCAGTGTCTTAATTCACCACATTAAAAAATAATATATATTACAAATAAATCCAGGTTTAAAACTGTTGAATCATTTCATCAAACTGTTAAATATCACAAATATCCAACACTAAAATACATAAAAAGATAAAACAAAATATAATGAGACCAAAGATTCACCGTCTTTAGAGTCAAATAACTCTGATATATTAGAATAAACTTTATATGACAAATAACTACAAGAAAAACAATGAAATAAAAATGAAAATTAACCTTAAAATGTCAAAGATTTAAAAGTCAACGGTCAGATAATGATGTCAGCTCCGCTTCTAGAAAGTTTAATTCATAATAAAACCTCATATTTTAAAACTTCTTTCATGTTGTGATTAAATTTTAACTGGATATTAATGTGGTTAAATTTAGATTTCCTCTGGAGTCTGTAAGAGTAAAAACTAAATGTGAACTGACAGTTAATCTTATTATATTATGATATTACCGGGTGGGGGGGGGGGTGACTCACCTCTACCGGACCGGAGGAAACCGTAAGTCTCGTGGAAGCCACGCGCTGATCCGTTCACACCGTCCCCATGTCTCCGGTCCGGAGAAAACAACCAATAAACAACAACTAACGGAAGTAGAAGGTTCAGCCGGGAGAACAGCCGTGGTCCCGGTCCTGGTCCTGGGCCGGGCCTGTCGGTACCGGGACACAAGGACGGTCAGAGAGTTGGGTGGGGGCGCTGCTGTGTCTCTCTCACACACACACACACACACACACACACACACACACACACACACACACATACACACGCGCGTTAGAGAAAAGTTTAAACACTCACTTATGTTGTCTTCTCCGGTGTAACGGCGGCTGACTTCCTTCGGGGCTGACGTCACCGTCCGGTAAGTTTCACCGGCGGCGGAAAGAGTAAAAAAACAAAAAAGTGAAACAAGATGAAGGAAAGTTGAGGCCCGCTGCTGCTGGCCGGCAGGGCGGTGAATCACGGCAGGTCCGGCCGCTAGCTAGTCGCTGAAACTCGGTAATCCGGTTACTTGTCCGCCCCGGGGGCCGCTTCGGTTCCGGAGGGAAAAGTTTATCGGTGAACCGGGTGTGAACGGAAAGTTTTTAACGGAAAAAAATGGAGGAAAAGGAAAGAGAAGAGAGAGGGGGGAGAGAGAGAGGCAGAGAGGCTGGCCGGTGGCCTGGCCGCGCGGCGGGTGTGTGCGTGTAGACGTGCGGGCGCGTCCCCGTGACGGAGCAGCGCAGAGAGCCAGCCAGTCAGCCGTCAGCCCCCGGGGCTCGAAGCCGCCTCCGCCCTGCCCCCCCTCCCCCTCCCCCTCCCCCCGGCTCCGACGGAGGGGTCACCGCACAGAGCTGAGACACAGACAGAGGTCTCACTCTGACTGACATTACGGAGATCTGTTAGCGCGACAAGCAACTAAAAACTCTTAGTTTGAGCAGACTACTGTACCTTTTAGTACAGTTTTAGTTTGTATTGTAGTTGATTATTTCTGTTTTATACGACTTTATACTTATGTAAACAATGTACTTTAATTCACCATGTGCAATAATCCACTTGTGCAATATCACTTGTCTGCTGCATTTTTTTTTGTTTTTGTTGTATTCAAATATCTGTACATATTATATTATTATATTATTTATCTTTTTTAATTGTCATTGTGCAGTTTTTCTACTTTGTACTGTCACTTTGCTGCTGTAATACTGCAAATACTGCCGATTTCCCCGCTGTGGGACCAATGAAGGAATATCTTATGTTAAGGTATTTTACTTTTACTTTACTTTAATCATCTGACGACCCCTAAGATTTATCTGGCGACCCCTTGCATGGGCCCAACCCCTATGTTGGGAACCACTGGGCTAAACTATCTGACTAACTGTATTTCAAAGCAGCTTGATGACTCAGGATTAATGATCTGCCAATACACTGCAAAATGTGAAACAAATGTCAGTTCAACAAAAGTTGAAACAAATCTAGGAAACCAATTACCTTGAAAAATCTAAGTAAATATAACTATTAGTTTTAAGTTATGTTGACTTTATATCCACTTGTGAGGTTGACTTAAAATTTATTCATGTTTACTTAATTTTATGAAGTTGTTCCAACTTAAAAATGGCAAATAAAATTAACTTTTTAAGTGTAGATATTTTAGTGGAGCTGTAGTATATAAAGTATATAAACATAAATATATCATCAGAATACTTCAGCTAATATAAATACTTCATTACAAGTAAAAGTCCTGTATTCATAATCTGACTCAAGTAAAAGCACAAGTGAGTGAATGCAATAAAGACAATATAAAATATAAACTGACTCATTTAGAGAAAGTAAATCACAATTCTTAATAAATAGCTCATAAGTTTGAATTCATATCATATCATTTTGACAAAAAACACTTTAATTAAGCAAATTACATTTTTTAAACTTATCTCATAATTTTGATTTAAATCAAAACAAAATCACATTTCTTACTTGATGTCTCATAATTTTGATTTTGACTTAGTAAATTAAAATAATGAATTGTTACATATTACTTTTGACTTTGTATCTTATAAATTATACTGAATGTGATTATTTTGAGTTGCCATGAGTATTTTTATGTTAAAAGTTCCTGAAAACTTTTTTCTTTTTTTAAATTCATTTGTTTGTTTGTTTGTTTGTTTGTTTATGCAGTTTTTTTAAAAACACTTTGAGCTGCATCTCATGTATAAAAGATGCAGCAGGTATTTTGATTATTTCTATTCCTATACCCACACTGTAAATTTTTTTTTTAAATTTTACGGAAAATAACTAAGTTTTCTAACAGTAATTATCTGTAATTAAAAATGTAGCTTGTTAATATAAAAGTTAATGTCCATACGAACAATTTAAAGATCTTCTCTGTAATTTCAGGGTGAATCTTATTAGTTTTAAGTTTATGTGACTTCTACATTCAAACTTTGTGATTCTGGATGAAATGTAGCAAACTTTCTTTCATCACATCAAACATTCAAACTTCAAACAAACAAGTTTGAAGTACTGGAATGTATCCCAGCATGCACTGGGAGGAAAGCAGGAAAATGGTTTATCACACAACAACAGTCAACCTGTCAGACTGTTGCTCTGTCCTCACTGAGCTATGAAGTATTATTTTACATTTCTACTATAATTTATAATTGTTACTAAATAAGATTTATCCACCTCTTTATGATGCAGACTTGTCTTGTGACAGTGAAGTTCACCTGCAGCTTCATCCACAACTGTATTCTACTTTTAATTTGTCAGTTACAGTTGATTGTAAATTGTTGAAATTAATGCAGTTTTAATGTGAAATAAAGTTTCTTATGAAGCTTTGCTTTGTTGATGGTTTTTATGGAACGTGTCTGGTATGAATTTTAACAGTAGCAGCAGCAGCAGCACAGTATAGAAATCACAACACATTTTCCTGAATCTGTAATTAATCAAAGACTTTCTATGTTGCTTTAATCAACAACAAACATGATAGAAATGTTTAAATGTGTCCGTCCTTCAACAGTGACAATACAGGATCTAGAGACAGATACTAGAGTTTGTGCTTTTCTAATTTGTCTTATGAACTTACCAATTTAAATAACAATGAAAACACTGATTCTCCAAAGTGACTGTTAGATTCATCATGAGGCAGATGGTAAATATGAAGAAACATACTCAGTACAATTTAATCACAGTGCAGGCACTGATCGAGTGGATCATCTTCTCAGGCAGAGACGATCTTTGGCGCCCTCCATTGGAACGGGAGACACCAGATGTTAAAGGAGAAGTCCCTCTGAAGGTCCAGATGATAAACCAGCTGTGGTCACAGTGCTGTTACTGATGTTGAACATCTGGGACGACAGAGCTTCACTGTGTTTGGAGATAGTTCTGGTGGAAAATGATTTTAAAAAGTCTTATCTAATTTTTTTTATATATTATTTTTTAATGCAAAAGTATTTGAAAAAGCTGAACAAGCACTTGAACTCAGAGACAAGACAAACTTGTGACTTCCACTTCCTGAAGACGTAATTATTAACATGTCCGTCAGGAATAAACAACAGGTCTTCGTCATTACTGCAGATTCCTTCAGTCTCCGTGATTCAGTGACAGTTGTCTGAATATGTAATGAGCCACTGACAACAGGAGCTGCTCATTTCTAATTCAACGTATTTTAATGAGGAATCTGTGGAGGACCAGCGACGTCACAGGAAAAGTAATGAAGCATTTCCTTCACCTCATATCTGAATAGACATTAAAAACAGGAATTGTAAAAAGAATTTATAAATGTACGATTAATCCATCAATAAATATTTTAGATTTAAAAATGTTTTTACAAAAACAGCATAAAAGTGTCATTCAATAAAACATTCATTAATTCATTAATAGAAATTTAAATTTGAAAAACAATTTTAAAATGGATTCCCTCTTTAATTTCCATTTCCCTGTTCCAGCTGCTCTTCTTCATTAGCTAATCGATTAGCTTAGTCACTTAGCTCATTCATGAATTAATAAATGTTTTTCTAAATGGTTTTAGCGTTTAGCGTTTTATGCTGCTTTTGTAAATCCATTTTTTAAATCTTAAGTATTTATTGATGGATTAAATTCTTTTTACAATTCCTGTTTTTGATGCCTGTTAAAATATGAAATTAAATACAGGGCTGTGTTGGTGGAGCTCATTTATATCAGTGAGGCCAAATAACATGAACACCTCTGTATTTATTTCAGCAGCACAAACTCCATCCACTCAGCTGATCGCTGAAGTAAATACGTTTTCATCACCTGACTTTCTGTCTGTGTTTAGTCAAACATCATGAGTGTCGGCCTGTGTGTGTGTGTGTGTGTGTGTGTGTGTATGTGCCTATAAAACAAGAGGGGGTGGGGTCAGGAAACACCTGGAAGTCAGGAAACACACACACACACACACACACACACACACACAATGACAGAAGGAAAGCAGCGTTTTCTTTTTCAAAAGTCATAAAAACAAACCACAACACAAGTTTCTGTTTGCGTCCTCGTGGTGATGATTGTTGCCGTCTCTGACCTTTGACCTCCTTCTGATCCACAGAGAAGCTGAGTGCTGATTGGTCCACACCGTGCACTCTCAGGAATGACTGGACGTCTTCCAGTGATGTTGTAAAACACAGGAGTGGGGGGGGGTAAAAGCTCAGCTGTGAGGGGGGGGGGGGGCTCAAAGTCAGACACTGACATGTTGAGTTCTTAAAGGAAATACCCACAATGCACATCGCTGTGATATACAGTGTGTGAGCGTTGAAAAAGGTGCTGCCCCCTCTGCTGGACACCACTGCACATCACAGCACTACAACCACTACAGCTGAAGGTGCAAAGACTCATGGGTAACCCTTTATAACTAGTGTATAACATGTAATCAGAGGTTCATAACAAACTATTAATAAATATTTATTAAATTAATTATGAACAACTCCTGCTATAAAACGTAACAACAATATAAACAACTCTGTCCTGCTGGGGTCCCTGGGTGTGTAACTTAATATGTTAATGTATATTATATTATTATAATATTATTATGATATAACATGTTTAGGATTATTATTCTATAAATAATACAATAATTCTGTCATAACACCACCACACTATCATATTATTCTACACTATTTTATATGGTATTTTATTACATTCTATAATATCATATTAACATATTTTTTGTCATGAGATTTATTGTTATTATTATTTATTATAATATTTTTTATTACATTGACAGGATATGTATGTATATATATATCTATATATATATATGAATATATATGTATGTATATTTATCTGTAAATATTTTCATTACATTCTCCCTACGATTATATTTACATTACATTCTAATGTCTACCACACACACACACAAACATATCTTAGACACACACCATATACATCATATGTTTTTACATGTCTGTCCATTATGTGTACCCTTCATGTCATAAATAAAATATTATTAAAACTATAAAATGAAATTATTTTTAAAGCGGGGCTGCATGTATTTGTACAGTTGTTAATTTCTCAATTTCTCAAGTGCTGAGGTCACTGGTTTCCTGCGTCATCATAAACCAACCTCCAGAGTTACAAGAAGAAGTTGAGAAGAAGACAGTATTTTTTTTTAAAATGATTAAAAACAAATAAAAACATGCAGTGAAAGCGAACGGAGGACGCTTCCTGTGGGATCTTCATACGAAGATATTTCCGCTCTACGTGACTGAAACTTACCAAACACACCAACATGTAAACAAAGATTCTTCACTGGAAAACGTTAAAGTCTACACGTAATAAAAAATGTTTTTACAACAGCAAACACTCACAAATCTCACGACAGAAAAATGAAAAAGTCTCAGTAATTCGTGAAAACTCCTGCTCACTGTGTTTTTTATCAAAGAAACAACAGGAAGTGAACAGCAGTGCTTTTGTGGGGGACTATTTTCAGCCGCGGATTAATCCACGTTCTAAAGTGATTATTTGAGGCTAAAACCTGCAGTGTGTGTTTATGGTGATGGAGGAACTTGTCTAACAGTGACAGTGTTTTGCTCACTGGTGTGTTTTAATGGTTTGTGGAAACAGTGGCTCAGAGGAAGAAGACACATCAGGAACATGATAATTGTTTGATACGTTCATTGTCGGTTTGACTCCAAACATGAAATTTGTTGACGAGAAACATGAAGAATTTAACTAAACTTTAAAGTCAATCTGTGGAAAACCTGTAGAGAGCGCCGTTACTCCACAGGAAATCGAGACTGACTGGAAGATTTCAGTGCTGTGTCTCAGTTCAGGTGTGTTCAAAGTCACACCTGCTGTTTTGAGAGTGGGAGTGCGTTCCCATGGCAACACAACGCAGTCGACTTCAGGAATCAGTCAAAATGGTCAAAAAGTTGAGTGTAAAACGAGGGACACCTCTCATCCTCATCGGTCGCCATCTTCTAAGTAAAGTGAGCAAAGCAGCCGACGATCACAGTCACATGATGCATTTGTCACTTCCGGTGAATTCACAATGGCGGTGTTTGATCTGGGACTCGACCCTCAGTGTACTGACTGAAGTATTTGATTTGAGACCGAGCAAAGGTCCTCGTCAGTGACGCCTGGACATCCTTAACGACGAGTGATTTCAGTTTCGTGCTCTTTATTTTCAGTGTTAGGCAGGAAATGTGACAACTTCATTTTTCTGAAGAATTCAATAAATGTTGCCGTGGAAATAAATACAGAATTAAAGATTCTGATGACCCTTTATGCTCCACGGCGGCGGAGCGTACGGTTGTAGGAAGACCGAGCGGTTGACCGAACTTCCGGGAGCTTCAGCTGGTGTTCCTCCTCCTCATCATGGCCAGTCCGGACCTGAAGGACCCCGGTCTGCTGGACAACAGAGAGGAATGAGCGTCTCTCATCTTGTCTCTGAACGTCCTGGTGGAGTAGTAATACAGCAGCGGGTTGACCACACTGTTCGACGCCGCCAGACACAGCGTCACCACCACCGCCCGCTGCAGTGCCACCACGACGCCGCAGCTCCAGCGGCCGCAAACGGCGTGCAGGTGCAGCGATCGGATCAAGTGGTAGGGCAGGAAGCAGAGCAGGAAGGTCGCTGTCACCATGGCAACCAGGTGCACCGAGCGCCGCCTGTTGCGAAGTCGAACGTTGCTGGACGGGCCGCTGCCGTGGAGGCCAGAGGGGGCCGTCAGCCGCTGGACGATCCTGCTGTAGCAAATGATGATTGTGAGGAAAGGGAGGAGGAAGCCCAGAGCCACGCCCACGTAGTTTAAGATCAGGATACGCCCCCAAGAGGAGGGGCTAGACGGCTCAAAGCAACGAGGAAACCCCGCCCTGAGAGAGAGACGGTAACAGACAACTCACACAAACAATAAAATGATGTCGAAGTTTTTATTTCATGTCTGTTTCACTTGATTTTAGTGTCTCACCTGTTCGTCACGCCATTGGACAGGAAAGGAGCAGAGGACACGCCCACAAACAGCCAAACTCCCAGACAGACCAATAAGCTTCGAGTGGGCGTGGCCAGAGAGCGGTGACGGAGGGGCCGGGCCACGGCGAGCCAGCGGAGTATGCTCAGTAGAGTGAGGAAGAGGATGCTGAAGGAGGAAGAGCAGCAGTGTGTGTGTATTCTTGTCTTACTGACATTGTGGGGACTCAACATCCTTCTGGGGACTAAAAGTGAGTCCCCGTAACGTAGGTCACTACATTCAAAATGAAGACTCAAGGTGAGGTGATGGAAACGGGACTGTCTGTCTGTGTTTTACCTGGTGTACAGGTTGACGTAGAAGCCGAAGACGCACAGCCGGCACAGCCAATCAGGAAAGTCCCACACTCCGCCCCTGAAGTAATAAGCCAATCGCAGCGGCAGGGTGAGCGAGAAGCTGCCGTCTGATATCGCCAGGTTCATCATGACCACGTAGGAGGGGGAGTTTCTGGGAGGGAAACATGAGGAGAGAGTCAGACCAGGGGTGAGATGACAGTAATGGAAGGTGTGTTGAGCTGCAGTTCTTCTCATGTCCACTAGATGCTGCTGTGATGAAACTGACTGTCAGAAGGGAGTGAGGAAACTCATTGTTTATCAGTACTTCATTAACTACTACAAGACACACATGCAGTGTGCCAGTTACTAGTCCTATTCCAGTCTTGATCATGTTATGGTGTGATGTTTGCATAGAACATAAGTTATTCAGATCCCTGTGGGCTTGATTTGTTTGCAGTGTGGTAAGCAAAATAAGCAACAGCCAGCAGTTTAAAGGAGCCATTTGTTTTGCTATAGCTACGTAGCCAGTGTTAGCTGTTTACCTACCCAGTACACTACAGTACAGTTAAAGAAGTTATAATAAAGGGTTGGGGTTAGTCTGGATACAGGCTTGAAGGTTGAAAATGAATGGAAGTCAAGGGAGAGACCTCACAAGGACAGAGATGTGTGTTTGTGTGTTTGCTTGTTCTGACCTGCGGTTGCTCTGCAGGAAGAAAACTGTCAGCGCTCCAATGTTGCAGAGAAATGCCACAGGAAACACCAGCAGGTAGGTGAAGGTGTAGGCGCGGTACTTGAACGTATCATCGTCATGGAAACATGCCACCAGCATCTCCGTTGTTGCTGAGGTGTTGTTGCCCATGACGGTGGGAGTGGTTAGCAGGTCCTCTATGAAACACACACACACATACATATGAAAGCCATTCGTCATTAAAAGTTTGCTGAATTAGACATTAGCAGTTACTGTGATGACACACAAATCTGTTTACTGTTTTTTTCCCTTTAACAAGTCAAAAGAGTGGAAAGAACTGGTTTAATCTTCAACAATGTGTTGATTTTTATAAGCTCATGTTTTCTTTAATGTAAAATCTCTATCTGTAGCATAAGAGGTAAATACAGCTGTAAAATAAATGTAGTGCAGTAAAAAGCATAATGTCACCCTGAAATACAGTAAAGTGTAAATGCATTAAATTAAAAACTTTAAAAAATATATTTATATTTATACTTCTAACTGACCCTGAACACATCACCGACCAAACCCACATGACAAGGAAACTGATTGTGTGTGTGTGTGTGTGTGTGGGTGTGTGTGTGTGTGTGTGTGTGTGTGTGTGTGTGTGTGTGTGTGTGTGTGTGTGTGTGTGTGGTATGTAAACCAGACCAAACCAGTCGGCCTGTTCTAAACAACGCTGCACTCGTTACATAAACACCAGCAGGTCACCTGCTGAGAAACAGCCCTTTTGTTCCTGGACTGCAAATTTGAATAAAGTGTCTTGACTGTTTAACCGTCTGCTTATCTAACGACATGTAAATTACTGACTATGATGTGCTCTGTGTACTCAGACATAAAATCTTATGTAATATACAGTTAAAGAGGAGGGAATATATTTATTGGAGGTGAGGAGTACACTGGAAGGTTTTCATGTTGAAGATGTCGTCACTAAAACTATATTAGGTTAACATCATATTTACTTTTTATTTTATGAATTTTTTCCTTTAGTTCCTGTTTTGTCCTGTTACTAATTTAATGCAAAAAGAAAAGGAGTCATTGTTTGTACCTTGCCCACCCTCCAGGACTTGCACTCTTCAAGAACCAGGAAGTGAGCAGTGAAAATCACCACAGGTTCTTCACACCTTGAACACAACCTTTTCCAACCCCTCCGCTCCGGCAGGTGCTACAGACACCTGTATAACAAGAGGAGCAGCAGCAGTTTCTTTCCTCATGCCATCACTTTTATCCCGAGCTGAGTGTTAGTGCCCATTTCATAATTGTATATTGTACAAATACTCATACGTCACAGTTTGGTTCCTGAATGTGATGCACATTATGGTTGTTTGCATGAGGACGCATGTTATCTGTGTCGTACTTTTATATTGTCCTAAATATTCTTCAGTTACTTAGAGTTAATAAAGACAGGTCTGTTTTCAGCTTCGGCCCTTTTATGTCTCTTTTCTGTTGTTTTTTGTGTCAGGATACCGGCATCTTCCACTTGTTTTCTGTGTATAGCAGATGATTGTTATTCATTAATCTGTGGATCAGTGTTTTTAAGAGGTTTAAATTGCTGTTTCAAAATGTTCATGGCTGACAAAAGTCATCTGTGCGCCTCTGTGAAGTATTTTGTTCCGGATATTTGGTGATGAAGTGGCCATTCTTACGGCTGCCTGGTGAACTGCTGGAGCCGGTTACACAAGTTCAAATTTAGCCTGGTTGTGACGCAAGTGTTTAAAAGTGCACTGGAGAATAACAGAATCTGCCGAGATGTGGAAGTATATGGGCCAGACTCGGGCATGTAACCAGGGTGTATACTGAGCCAGAAGTTTCATAAACTGAGAAGATTTAAATACAATTCACAAAAACAACACTATAAGTAAAACTGCAAAGCATGCTAATAACGTTAGCTTGACCAAACTAGAGAGACCACCTTGTGACGGGCTCACACCAACATGTTGTGAGTACTCAGTAGTCATGGGTTGGACAGCACCCATCTTTGAACTCTGCTTTCATTTTGATCTCAGGTACACACCTGTAAAGTTTCGTGAGCTTGTGATGCTATCATAGCAATAAAATCTGGTTAGCATAGCGTATGATGCTACAGTGACCTCTGTTTACATTTAGCTGATTGCTTTTGATTGGATGGCACTAGCTTTGTCTATTAAAATCACCAGTTTAAAACTAGCTAGTAGTAACTAAAAACTTAGGACTCCAAACCTTAATGATGGATTTAGGAATAAGTCTTTGCAGACTATAAGACACAGTGGATAAGGTACAATAGCTTCCTCCATTATGGACTCTGATGTATGATTTGTGCAGATTTATTTCGTAAGTGACTGAAATGTGTAGATTTTGCTGCATGCTGGTGTGAGTAAATGTCTGATCTATATCCATGTTTGAATGTTAAATTCCTCTCGTGGTTGATATTCGTCATTTCTAAAGACAGTAAAAGACTCTGTCTGGTTTTTGGAGGATCTGTTGGTTCAATCAGCATCAACATCCAGCATCAGTTTATGTCTCTGAGCTGTTGGCTGTAGTTTATTCATGCAGAGATGCAGGTTTCAGTATAAACACAACATGTCTACAGACACACAGCTGCACTTTCATCTCTGACTTTACTGTCAAATAAAGAAAATTCAGGAGAAAACCAACAATCGAATGTTTACCAAACCTCCTACAAGCTCAGAGGAGAAGACGACTGCTGCGGATTCTGACTGTTGTTTGTTGTTTGTGTGAAACTCCCACATAAATTTATCCTGACTTATACAACACGAAGGCACGATGGCTGTGACCCTTGACCTCTGTGCTGACTCGTGTCCATAATGTTGTTGATCTCGGAGGATAGTTTACTCTAATGTTTGACCTCGGTGATCCACTGTGAACGGAAAATCCAACGGCACAGAGGGACGCCACTTTAATCAGTAAAAAACACGATGCAAAAAACTGAAAGATTAAAGGCAATAAATCCTCGGTTACTTCATAAAAACAGCTTCGGCCCTTTTGTGTCTCTTTGTGGTTGTTTTATATTTTTCATCAGTTTAAGTCTTTCGTAGTTGTTTTCTCTGTCTTTGTAGTTGTTTTATATTTGGGAATCAGTTTGTCTATTTATGGTCAGACTTTTCAGACTTTTCAGATTATCCAGTGGGTTTTAAACACTTTATTTAGACGTAGATGTAAAATAATTCCCTCATTTGCTCATTTGCTTCAGTTCCTCTGTTTCATACAGGACAGTTAATCCGTAAATTTATCTGGAGAAGTCACCAAATTTGGAGATACATGGTTGCTACTGGACAGCGGCGAAATAAATAAATAAATATCATCAGAAGCAGGTTTCCAACTAATCCTTGGTGCCCGAAAAGTTTAGCTTTAACACTGACTGGTTTTATTAGTCACCAGATATCACCACATCTCTAAAACTGAGCTGGACTGAGCCCCACGTCAAGGCTTGAAGACTTTTCCAGGATCTTAATGCGAGTCGAGTCTTCACCTCATCTTGTTAGTCTGTATTTTAAAAGTCTTCACTCACCGTTCATCCTGTCACAGCTTCATCTCTCCAGCAGCCATGTGTCCGTCCCTCTGCGTGTCCCCCTCTGTCTCTCTTTTATTTCTGTCCAGCGCTGTCGCTCTGTATTCAAATGCTCCTGGTGGGTGTGTCAGGCAGGAATTCCACGGAAGTTGGCAGACACACACACACACACACACACGCACACACACGCACACACACACACACACGCACACACACGCACACACTTCACCAGGCAGAGAGCCAACACACACTCTAGGGTTCTTCTCACTTCAAGAGCTCCAACATCGATCTGAGCAGACAACTTACTCACACATATTTTCCTAAACATCAAGTTTATTAAAAACCTTTCTTTGACCTCCAGTTACTCAAAATACCATCAAGAAGCGATTCTTAGTAACATGATGATGTTACCCATGACGTCCTGTCTGCCAAACAGAAAAGAGGAGAAACCATTAAAGGAAAACACTGAAGCCACTGCTGAGTATCGATCACTTTGCATTTAACTAAAATTAAAGCTCACACAAAACAAAATCTGAAAAGAGACTTCAGATTCTGCAGCGATGAACAGATTAGCTGATGGAAAGAATTGAGTCAATTATTAAAACAGTTGTTGATCAATAATTTCAGCAAAAATGATAAATATTTGCTGGGAGTCTCTCTCTCTATTCCTTCAAGCTCCTCCAGTGTAAAGGTCTGTGTCCATGTGTAGTGTGATTATAGATCAGCTCTAGCTTCTATATTAATACTGTGAAAGTATCAAAGCCTCAGTCCACAGAGAAATGCACACAGCCTGTATTCAGAAACTGAGCCTTAAAACCAGCCGTCAGGACTTCTGGAACTTTGTGATGTCACAACAAAGCAGTCACCAAGCCCCGCCCACCTGGACCCACCATCCAAACCTTGCAGGATTTGGTTTCTCTGAGTGTTTTTACCTGAAATCTGCTGTATTTTTATTGGCTCACTCAGAAAACAGTCAGCCAATCAGAAGAGAGGCTCAGAGCCTCCTCTCTTCTAATAATAAAATATGGAGCTGTGTGATTCTTTGTGGTGATGTTGTAGTTTCCGAGAACTAGAGGAGGTTAAATCATTGGTTGGAAAAAGATATCTGATCCATCTCCACTACACTCCATCAAACACCACCACCCAGGAAAATATCAGTCAGATGACACAATGAAACGAGTGATCAGTATTGATTTATCTGTTACAGTATAACTGAAGTCATCAGACGTGTTATAGTCGTGATGTTGTCGGAGAGAATGAAGCTGAGATTCAGGAAAAAGCATCAACTGCTGCTTCAACTCTTTAATTTGCATCAGACAAGAAAGAACGGTTCGCTCTGCAGAATAAAGTTACACATCCAGTCTGCTCTCATTACAGACACTAACCCTGCTGTTCATGTCACTTGTCGCTTCGTTCCTTGAAGTAGCGTTACAGCAATAGAGAAGAAATACAGTCGTAAAGTTCAGGTTGTTTATGAGACTGATGGTGTGATTATCACGTCAGCCCGGGATGGATGATGACGTCACTCTGCTCGTCGCCCAGAGATCCGTCATGATGTTTCCTGTAAGAGACACAGAGTCCGTCAGCGCTGCAGAGACTAAAACTTTAACCTTGTTCTGTACAGAAACCACTGGTCATTCACACAACTCACACTTCTCTATCTGAAGCTTTATTTCTCTTCCAGTCTCCAAATGCTTTCCTTCTTCTTCTTCTTCTTCTTCTTCATATTCTGGTTCAGCAGGACGATTTAACAAACAAGAGAATCAAGAATCTTTTCTGTTTATACGCACGAGAACATTTTACACAAGTGTGATGCATTTTAGTAAAAGAGTAGAATTACCAATTTGTGGGTTTATAACTATGCCACTCGGACCAACTTCAGGTTTCATCCCTGTTTATCCAGAATCATATAAAATATGAACCATTTGTGTGACATTTGTCTTAATTGCTTTGTGAAGTCTTGAGTTAGCGAAGGCATGAAAATATATAAATACTCACACTCATTCCAGTCCATCAGCTTACCCATGTCACCTCCATCACCTGGATCAACAGGACAGTTATTGACATATTTATTCCTTGTCATTATTATTATTACACTGCAAATATATTAATATCTCAAATGTTCATCATCTTTACAAATGGAACATGAACACTCACTGGATGCAGCAACGACCCGTGGCTCATATCCATCCCTCAATCCTTGTGCATGAGCTGTATGAACAGTGACGTAAAAACCAGATCCTGCACTTAATGGAAGACTTTGACATATTGTTGAAATAGGAGTGTTTGTTTTCAGGTGGAAAAAGGGTTAAATATGAATTTACAGCAGCCGTTAGCTTAGCTAAACCTAATTAGCTAAACTTAGCATAACCCACAGTACAACAGCAAATGTTCATCTTAACGCTTCAGCTTTAGACGTTCTGGTACAAGGATTGTGTTACCAGAGTCGAGGCTAACGCTAGCTGCTTCCCTCTGTTTCAAGTCTTCGTGCTAAGCTAAGCTAACAGCTGCTGGCTGTAACTTTATATTTAGAATACAGTATCGAGCTTCCCATCCCACTGTCAGCCAGAACATGACTCAGCGTATTTCTGAAAATGTAAAAGTATAGCTTTTAGTGACAGTGACAACAACACAATATAAAAATACATATTATAAACAAAATATACACAAAGCATCAAAAGTAAATGTAACAACCTACAAAGTTCTTTTGTACAGTTTTATCGTCAACAGATATTAAAGCAGTGGTTCTCAACCTGCTGGTCAGGGCCCTCTGGTGGGCTGCAAAGGTATTGCAAGTGGGCAGACAAATCATTTGCAAACAGTTGCCGTTTGGCAAAAAGATGTATTTATATATAAAAAAAAAAAATTATAAATATTAAAATTATAAACAATATTTTTAAATGTTTTAAAATGAAATGATCTTTAGAACTGTTGAAAAAAATCCCTTAATTATTTTTTTTTACAGATTTTCCAGTGGACCGTGAACTGAAATATTGTGTTATGATTACTGATGCGTTTTAAGCAACATGGACTTCATGCACAGCTGGGTCAATAACAGCACATCAGCATTGTCCAATACATGTATCTCTAAATGTCGTCTTTGTTGAATTTATTCTCATCAACTGAAGGACGCCGTGTTTCTTTCTGGAGTGTGTGGAAAGTGTCGTTTTGACAGGACAGTGAAGGCACCATTTCACCTCTGTCTGTCTGGGAGTCAAAAGTTCAATGTTTGTCTCTGAAACGAGGTGAAATTGTAGAAAATTAAAAAATACTCACCGGCAGATCGAGTCAGAGCCATCAGGACACACACAAGCACAGACAGAGCCAGCGTCTTCATGGTGGAGGCTGCAGATGTTCAACAGATGTTCAAGACGATGACAACCAGAGAAGTTACTCACACTTCTACTGTGAGCTGTTTGAATGAAGGACAGGTGAGTCTGTGACAAACCTGCTGCAGGATCAGCTGAACCAGGACCAGCTCTTAAATCCTCCCACTGAACTGCACACTGACAGAAAGTCAAACATTAATCAGCTCCAAATATTAAAAGTTAGCTTCATGTTTTCTTCAATAATTGTATCATTCCACTAATTATTATTTATCTAAGGTGGTGTTGGCCCAACAACGCCCTGATCCACTCCCACATGTCGCACAGAGCTTTTAGGCAGCCAGTCAAAGTAAAGTTTGATGTCCTCTCAAGGAGAACATTTACTCTGCTGTAAAATTTAATTAAATAATACATTTCTGTAGGAGTGTGAAACATGATATTCATATGGTGACAAGAGAAAAAGATTATAGTGGAGACGCCAAGTATCACAGAATTAAACTTAAATCAAGGTTTCAGGTTCAGATTCACTTGTGTGTTTTTGGTTTCATCTTTGTTTGGGACTTTGTTTTGTCAGATGTCGTATTGTCTGATCTCTTTATTCTCATATGTGAACAAACAAACACACCTGAACGTGTTTCATGATTTTTTTCTCTCATTTTAAACAGATATCTTACTTTTTTTTGATTAACATGAATATTAATGTGATATAAAATCATGCAATTTTACTTTGTAAAAGAAATCTTTCAAGTTATATTTTTTATTTAAATACATTAATAAATTATGATGCATTTTTTAATAAAATATGTAAAAACAATCATTAGGGATAAAACAAAGTTGTTGTTTTTTCCCCCAACATCTGTATTGAAAATGGATGTCACATATAACAGAAACATTAATGCAGACAAAACTATAAAAAAGCCAGGGAAAGTGATCTGAATAAAAATATTAAATAAAGAACAAATCCACGGTTTAAAAAAAATAGTTTTAATGTTTGGACTTAGACTGAATTTAGATTTATGGATGTGACATTTAGCTAAAATAATCACCAAATTGATAACTTTAAGTTCATTATTAATGTTGTTAAAGATACCAAACAGTGCAGGGGGGTAAAAAGTTCAAAATATCAAAAAGTCATGAACACACATCATAACACGTCACCCACAGTTCAGCGCATGCGCCGAAGTTCTAAAAAGTACTTGTCATGGTCTCCATGGTGGACAGCGGTCTGGTGTCCTCTGCGTCTGCTGCTGGAGCTCTGCGGATGGAGCACGCGGGACTCCTCTTCCTCTGTCACTGCTCTGTGTTTGTTTTCAGCAGCGTCCTCCTTCCGGTGTCAGGTCAGTGTGTTTGTTACAAACCCGTTCTAAATGGGCGTAGCGCAGCTAACACAACACGTGCGCTACAATACAGTTATAATACAGTTAGTTACTTTGTTACAATGTGGCGCAATTTATATTTTGAGGTGGACACACCTGCTACGTCTGTATTCAGAATTAGTTACCTTTACTTAACGATTCAGCAGCAGGAAGCGGGAGAGATTTTGTGTTAAAAAAACGAGCATCACTGTCGATTATTTCTATCCCAAATTAATGAGAAGATTAAATTATATTTTATTAGTTTTAAAGTTTATGTTCTAACGTGACTGCTAATTTCTTATAAATAAAAAACCGTTCAAATATCCAGTTTGCTAATGGAGCTCGGTGAGCGTGACTCATTCGTCTTATTGATGTTGTTGAGGGCTGTTACAGTAAGTTAGCGATGTTAATCCCCAAGAAATACAAAGATATACTTAAATATAATGTTTAAATACGGTGTTTTAGTCACTGTTAATGTGTCAGTGTTGACAAATGGTAAAAAATTTACGTTTTGAACTTCGGTAAAGGATTATGTAAATTTACACATAGGTAAATGGCGGAAGTTTCCCCGAAACGCTTGTGTGTGTGTGTGTGTGTTTGTGGGTTCATGTGTGTGTGCTCGCGCGTGTGTGTGTGTGTGTGTATGAGTGCGCGCGCGTGTATGTGTGAAGATATGACATTTTCCACTGAGTTCCTCTCAGTTTCTGTCGTCACATCCGGATAATGATTTTCAGAAGCTGACTAGTTTTTCTGCGTCTTTCTGAGAGAGAATGTGTCTGATTCTCACAACGTTGACAAAGTGAAAAAAGAGTGTAAAAGTTTGTTTAATGAGGGAGAAATCCTGCTCAAAGATAATGCAGTTCCTCTAATTAAAATGTCCAACATTACAGTAGAAATAAACATGTTTACAGCCTGGTACAAAAACAGTTTTGGTCTCTATTTGTTTACATTTTATTAAGGACTGAAGTTATGGAGAATTGAGGGCGTGGCCTCTTTGATTGACAGGTGGGTATGCTTGCCACAAACCGAACTGAAGTCTTTATGCCCTGAAGGAAAGCTTGAGGTTCTTCTAGGTTTCATCCTGGCTTCATTTAAAGTGTCTAAACTTGCTGTTGTACCTAAACCTACTTCATAAAGTATCTATCTATCTATCTATCTATCTATCTATCTATCTATCTATCTATCTATCTATCTATCTATCTATCTAGCTCTACAGTCCGGCTCACCTGAACGAGTCTTTGCAGTCGCCGGCGAAGATGTCGTCCTCCCATGTCACTTCAACCCATCTATCAGCCCCTCACCCTTCGGCCTGACGGAGTGGTCACGGGTGAACGGTCCCTCCCTGTCCACGGTTCATGTCGTCCGCAATGGAGAGGAGCTGGAAAAGGAGACAACAGAAGAGTACCGCGGGAGGACGGCGGTGGCAGAAGACGGCTCTCTGATGCTGCGAAGCGGCACACGGCGAGACAGCGGCACCTACAGGTACATGATGGCATGTTGTTTATATTTCTTCTTGTCAAGAAATCCCACGTGTTTTAGGAAATTTATTTTGAATCTTCCCCCAGGATTCATTACACTCTTGTGTAATCGTGACCTTTTTCCTTTTGTTCGTTGTCCAGATGTTTCCGTCGTGGAGGATCATCTGTGACAGTGTTTGTCTCTCTCATTGTTGGTAAGATAGCAGCCATGCTAGTCTTTGTTGCCTTTGTTTGTATTGTTGTAGTTGAATGTAAAAACTGGAAAGTAAATATGTAAAATACAATAACAGAGCAGAGCAATGATGATGATTATGATGAAAGGTCAGTTCTTACAGATCGTCCTCTGGGGAACATGAATGTCTGCGCCACATTAGAGATATTTCTCAAACCTTTCACCTACTTTTGGTGCTTAAGGAAAAACCAGAGGACGACGAAAGTCAGAAACAAAAAAGATGAGACTCACACAAGAACTACACACACAGAGTGTGTATGTTCAGATTCATAAATGACGACAAGACCACAGTCGAGGTGGTGCAGTGACAGGTGTGTCTGTCTGCAGCTCAGGTGTCTGAGGTCAACGTCACTGTGCGGGAGTTGTCCAATGAGCTGGTTGTACACTGTGAGTGCAGCAGCTGGGGCCTGAAGCCGCGGGTCTCTCTGCTGGACGCCGAGGGAAACGTCCTCCCTGCTGAGAACGAGTCGTCAGTCGAACCGGGCGACCTCTACTCCGTCAGGGCGCACCTGGGCCTGGCTAAAGGTAGGTCGACCAAAACTCAAGCTCCAGGTACGAGTCTCGGTCACGAGTCTCGACTTCCCATCTGGAGTTTTAACTTTTATTTTCTTCTTTTGTTACAAAAGGAAAATCAAAAAAGAGTGGAATCATGGTCTGTCAAGCGGAGATCACTGAGCTGCGCCTGGTGAAGGAGAAACGGATCGATATCAGTGGTAAAAAAAACATCTGGAAGTTTTCAGTGTTCGTCTTTGTTGCCGCCTCAGAGGGATTTCACATTTCCCAGTTTGTTTATTTTTTTACTTGCAGAAAAGTTGAGTGTTTCGGAGGCGGAGGTGGGTCCTGGATACACAGTCGTAGCCATCGTCCTGCTTGTCGTCGCCGTTGTCGTCATCGCTGTCGTCGTCATCGTTGTTCTTAATTGGAAGGTTGAGAAGCTGCAGCGTCTGAGAGGTCAGTTGCTCTTGTGTTGTAGAGCAGTAAAGAATCTGGTTAACCTGGCTGCTTCGCTCACTTCCTGTCTGGTTCTGTGTCGTTGCAGCGTTCTGCACCAGACTGGTCCAACAGCCGCTCCGAGGAGAAGAGGGTGAGTTCAAGTATTTATTGTGCAGCTTGTTTTTGTTGTAAATCTGACGTCACAGAATTTATTTGAACAGATATAACTGATGATTAGTGTCATGATGATTAACAACTGTCTCTGTTCTTTCCTCAGCACAACCACTTCTCAAAGGTCAGTCTCCAACTTAAAGACTTCAATTCAATTTCCTCAAGAAAAAGTTTTTAAAAGTCTTTAATATTTTTTTCATCTGCCATTATTTACAAAAGAACATGATCATGTCTCTTTGTGGGTGTTTTGCGTCTTTTAACTGAGCTGTCACTTCGTACATCAGCCCCTCGGGCCCCTTCGCAGGCCTGTTCACTCATCCATACATGGGTCCAGGAATTCATGAATTAATTATTAATTACATGAATTCATGTAATTAATGGAGAAATAATTGTGGGTCTTGTTGTTTGGTCCGTCATCGTTTGACTGGTAGGACCGTGACAATGAGCTTTTACAGGTGTGATGGTGTCTGTCCTCTGTCTTTGTCTTCAGACATAGACATCGCCCAGGTGAACACGACAGGAGCGTCTGAAATCACGGCGAAAGCTCACCATGTGTTCAACAAAGGTCAGTTCGCTCAGCCTTCACCTCCGTTTTCTCTCCAGTCGCTGCCAGTAAAGCACTGCAGAAGAAGAAGAGGTTATTAAAATACCCAGTCAAAGATCAGACGATTAGTTATTTCTGTGATGTCACACAGTCTGGGGAAATAACTTATTTATACTAATACTTACTAATTTAATAACAACTTAATTGAAGCAGATTCAATCAAATATCGGGTTTTAATTAAATGGTGAAGTCATGTTCTACAACACAGCTCTGATAAACCCGGATATAGAGCCTGATGTAGCTGTTGACTCTGTTTCAGATCAACTGCTGGATGGAGTCAAAGTCTCACAACAGCTGGCTGAAAGAGACCTGGACGAGATGAACAAATACAAAGACATCATCAACAGTGTGGGAGAATCGTACGTATGGCAACAGTTCAAACACAGTATGATGTGGTTGGTTTTCGTCTCTTTGTGGTTGTTTTCGTCTCTTTGTGGTTGGTTTTCGTCTCTTTGTGGTTGGTTTTCGTCTCTTTGTGGTTGGTTTTCGTCTCTTTGTGGTTGTTTTTCGTCTCTTTGTGGTTGTTTTCGTCTCTTTGTGGTTGGTTTTCGTCTCTTTGTGGTTGGTTTTCGTCTCTTTGTGGTTGTTTTTCGTCTCTTTGTGGTTGTTTTCGTCTCTTTGTGGTTGGTTTTCGTCTCTTTGTGGTTGGTTTTCGTCTCTTTGTAGTCTCTGTATAGAAAACTTGACAGTTGTTGTCATTTGCTGCAGTGAAAACATCCCCCCCTCCCTGCTCGCTGGCATCATCTGCAGACAGTCTCAGGCCGGAACCAAGCTGGATCAAAACGGCTTCGGACTGTACGACTCAAACTGCTTCGGTCTCATGCAGGTGTGACAGACTTCTTGGATAAAGCATCAGCGTTATCTGCAGGTTTACAAGCGAGGCGTCGCCACAGTGATGGCGACTCGTCTGCTTTCATCCACAAGCTGGATTTGATTTTAATCTAAAGATGTGCTGTGCTTCGTCATTTATCTTAAACATCATGTTAGGTCACGTGGTTCGTGGTTGCATGTTGGATTGAGGACTTCCTGAGCTGACAGTGTGTGTGTCCTGCAGATCCATAAGCTTTACAACCGTCTGGAAGGCGGCCCGTTCAGCAAGGAACATGTGGAACAAGGAGCCAGAATCATCGCCAGGCTCCTTCAGATCATGCAGAAGGAGAGGAAGAACTGGACCACACAACAGCACCTGAAGGGTAAAAACATGGACGCCTCCTGCCTCCTTTCCACACTTTGCGCTTTTCAAAGCAATTAGACCAATCGCAAACTTTACTTTACTTAACTTTAACTCTGCGAGAATCAAACAGTAAGAGTTTGTGCATTTTTACACAGCTGTTAAACTTAAATTACACACTTGTTCAGATAACCTTTAGAAGAAAATGACATTTCTTACAGCCTGGGTTTCACACATTTAACAAACACAATTAATGAGGAAACTCAAGCTGGAGCTCTACTCTGCCCCCTAGTGGAGGTACTGTTTAATGCTCCAGATACACAAGTTCACGGACTAACAAGCTACAACCTTTTCGTTTTATCTTGTTGTGTAACGGATTATTTCTTGGCCAAGTTCAGACAAGCAAGCACGGAGACCACAGGAAGTTACCGGCCCTGGTCAAGAAATGGTCTGATACATAACCTGCAGATCTCCATCTGTTCGCTTATCTGGGGTCAGATCATGATGCAGCAGATCAAACAAAGTAGTCCAGACGTCCCTCTCCCCAGCAATGTGTTGAAATGTTGAACTTTTCCTTTTAGTTTCGTCGCAGTGTTTGTGTTTGCCGAAGTTGATGAAAGGTGTTCTGGGACTTCCTGTTGTACTACGTGGAGATATGAGGGACGTCTCCTTTAAAATGGAACCTCACATGTTTGTGTCTTCATGTATCTGAGCATTTGCTTCACTGTGTTTCAGGAGCGTTGGCTTGTTACATCGCAGGTGAGGAGACCGTCCTTAATTTGAAGGATCATGAGGACGTGGACAGTGCGACGCCATGCAACGACTTCGCCAATGATGTGATCGCCAGAGCGCGTTGGTTCGCCATGAAAGGCTTCAAGAGTAAAAGTATTAAGATAGATGTTTTACCGAGCTGAAACAGACAGCTCTAAAAAAACAAGTGAGTTCAGCTTTGAATCTCCTAAATTACAGTTTCCATTCAAAAATAAAGTGAAGCTGTGAGTTACGAGCAGGGCAGCAGAGCTGAAGGAGCTGATGTCTGAAGTAGGTTTAGGGTTAGATATTGATTACATCATTAGAATTCAAATATTATTTTGATGTATGTGTTAAACAAACTTGAAAGATGAAGCAACTTCCTGTAAATGATGTCACTTCTGGAATGTACCATTATTTTACAAGGGTTTTTTAGGTGAGGGTTGACTTGAAATCAGGGGACACCCTTCAAGGCTTCAGTGGTTAGCAACAACACTGATTGTGCTGCCTTATTAAGGTCCTAAGTGGATCTGTTGTGTGTATTTTAGATGTATTACAGGAGCTGAGGTTGAAATGCCAATAACGCAGCCAAAATGACCAAAACATCAAAAATGAAAAGGACAAAAATGTCCATAGGGATGCACAACGGTTATTAATGATTATATCCTTCACTTTACTGTGGCAGTATTAATACCTTCACCTTAAACTCAGGGAACATTAATGGAAACTTTGCTACATGTTGAAAAGCCTTAAAAGTATTTGTTATGTTTTAAATGTGTCATATTCAAATTGGGATTTCTATGACATCATGTGGCATTTATATGACATCATTGTTCTCATGTTACATTAATGAAGATTAATGAAGAACAAGTTTTTGTCACTGACATTTACTCTTACTGTTTATGTTGAGAAGACAATGTGTTGTTAATGAGCTGTATGAGTTTAGAAGAAAAAAATAATTAATCCAAGAAGCTGAAACATTTTACCATTTAGCAGAAAGTGAGATCATGAAAAAACATTATACTGGTGAATCATGGGTTTAAAGAAATGTTTTCATCTGAGCAGTTCTCTAAGGTGTCATGATTTTGAGAAATGGACACCAGTTAGCAGGAGCTAGCTTTAGCATGATACCAAGAGTCTGTTTGCTGACCGGTTCTTCCAAAGAGCTTAAGTTTTTTGTTTAAAGACAAGAACTTTAGACATTTTGGAAACAAACCTATTTTTATGACATTTGTATAAGGGCTTAAAGAGCTCGTTCTGACGTGGAATATAATAATAATGTGCCACGTTAGTATCTTGGAACTCATAAGTTAACATCCTGTTTGTAAAAGTTAGCATCTTGCAAGTTAATGTCTTCGTTTCAAATGAATTGCAGCCAACAATAACAACACTCTCTGTTACAGTAACATTTGTGTTACAGGAGTATTACTCATTATAGAGCCATTTACTTTACCGGTAAAGCCGGTAATAAAAGAAATCTCAGTGGAAACGTCACCACATGTTGAAGGACTTTAAAAGTTTACGTTACGTTTTATTTTTGAACTGTGTCACATTTCTTATTTCAGTGTTCAAGTTCAGTGTTTCATTATTATTCTCTGTGATAAACATTTATCTCCCGCGTGTTTTGTCCATGAAAGTTTTCACAATCCTGAAATATGACACAGTAACTTTCCAAAGAATAAAGTGTGTTTTGCAAACATCCTGAAGTGAGACTGTATCTGGTTTATCACAGGATTACAGATTTATAACTGGAGAAAAGGAAAGATATTGAAACGAAACGATATTGAAATCATAATGATGATTAAAAATGAAAAGTGACATTTAAAACCAAAAGGTTAAAGTATTTAATTACGGCCTGATTATCTTATTTTCTCCTACATAATTTTATGTTTACTTTTTCATAATGTCTAATACACACATACATGCTGTTCATGTGTTTGAACACATTGCACAGTGTCACATTAAATGAAGAACCTTATAGTGATGACAGCAGCTTTTAAAGTAGATTTAGATTTATTGTGATGACTGATGAACAGTGAGAATATGATGGTGGTTCTTCACAGTATAAACTGAATGTTGAAATGATAAAAGTCAGAGAAGGAAGCTCAAACACGAGATCTGAATCTGAAAAACCATCAAGGCCTGACTGGCCCAGTTTGCCCCTGAAGCAGAAACCAGTCCAAAATAAACTCAGGTGATCTTATTTCACTTTATCACCCCCTGGTGGTTCCTGTTTCTAAGAACTTTGTACAATATCTGCAAGTAATAAACTGTAGAACTACACGACTGTGAGCTGCAAGTGAATATAAGCAGTTCCCTGAAAAACCACTGGAATCACATACAGCAGCTGAACCAGTGTCACCAAATAAACCAGGGCTGACACCTTAAGAATTATAACATTAAGAATTTAATATCAGGAGTTGACCACCAGAGGGCGATGATGGAGGGACAACTGGTTTAGATAATGTTGAGAATGTGAAACATGCATCTGTACAACAATCTGATTCTAAAATGACTACAGCGCTGATCTCATGCAACATTCAGTTAAAGAAATAAAACTAGAAAGATTATCTCAATAGACGGTTTAATTATTATAAAATTAAATTTAGCCGGCAAGAGTTCCTAATGAAACAATATTTTTCGCTGAATGACGAAAAGAAAATGACGAAAAAATGTCACTAGAATTATTAAAATGACTAGAAAATATAAATAATTATAACATATTTCAAAACAAGAATTGAGAACAATGTTCTTATAAAAATATAAAAATTACGACAGTGAAAAATAGATGGCTTAGACAGAAAATAACGAATAATGGAATGCGAGCCGTTTGCTTTATAACATCTAACACTAGAAAGAACTGAATTCTTTATTATAAATAGAATCTAAATATCTTTATCTTCTGTCTTCTTTTAAATAACAAAGCCTTAGATCATAAAAGTTTACCTCTACATAAATACTATAGAATTTAATACTATAATCTAGAAAAAGGTGTAAAAACCAAAATGAATCAAATAAAAGCAACTTTAAAAAACAAAACTTAGGGAAACCTTTGTACTAAGAAGGTTTTAATCTGTCCCAGTGAATCCTGAGGAACTAATATTCATTATTTTCTGCTCCGCTTCAGTCAAACTTTAAAGCTGCACTTGTTCTCTGATGATGGACTTCACAACGCAACCAATCCCAGCTGACGTTGATGCGATGCCCCACCCCCGCAGTACCAGTTCAAATCAATAGATGCAGGATTTCTATTGCAACAGCAGAATCATACGAACTGCTTGGGCTTCTGGGTAGAGGTGGCCGTGGCTTGTGGTGGGAGGGGCTTGTGTTTCTCTGATGACTCTCCCTGGTCTCCATGGAGATTAGGGGGGGCCTCAGCTGCAGGTAATAAAACAATCAGGTGTATTTCAGTGTTTTCACATATTTACCGTCCGTAATTCAAGCATATTCTCTTCTGGTTTTACTGTTTACGTTATAATTGGATTTAGATCAAACCTATCTTGTGTAAATTTCATTCATCAGAATTGTGATGTATGTATTCATCAACAGCCAAAACTAAACTGACTTCATGAAGCAACTATAGTGACTAAATCTCCATAGAACATCGCCAAAGTCCTGATAAACAAGTCTCGCCATTCGGCAGCCATCTTGGCCACACCCTTGGACAGTTATTATTCCGTACTAACAAGACCAGGCCCCTATTTAAATGAATGGAGAGAGAGCCATGACTTCCCCTTCAATGGTCACCGGGACATGAAAACTGTGTTTACAGAATCACTTGTAAAAACAAAAAAGGTTTGGTGACTTTGCCCCAAAATAAGTTTTAAAACATCTTTTTTTCCCCCAGGTTTTACTTCCACTTCTCATGTATAAGGTTTCAAATACCAACTGTCGAAAGTGCAACAACACGGTCGGCTTGATATCGGCTGTTATAAAGCAGATGATTGGCTGTTTCACGGGAGGGGCGGGACATGTGTCATACAACCACCATCTTTGGTAGAAAAATCTTTAATCTTTAAAACAATAGTCAAAATTTTTTACCAATATGTAATACAAATCTTCCCATTGGGAAAGGTCTTCACAAGTCAACAAGTGTGTGTGTGTGTGTGTGTGTGTGTGTGTGTGTGTGTCTGTGTCTTACTCTGTATCTTGGACAGAGCGAACTCCAGCCCCTTCATGGCTTTGGCTTGGTTACTTTTAAACCTGGTGAGACCAAACTCCTGGTGGAGAAACACAAAGAGTTAGACAGAGAGACTTCATCCAGACCTCTGTGTGATTGTGGGTTCGTGTTGCTGAACCAGCGAATTGAGGACCTCTCTGCATTCTGAGGACATCACTGTTTGAAATGGTTAGGGGTAGGGTCCTCACAAGTATAGCAAGACAAATGTGTGTGTGTGTGTGTG
Source organism: Seriola dumerili (assembly GCF_002260705.1). Taxonomy (NCBI): domain Eukaryota; kingdom Metazoa; phylum Chordata; class Actinopteri; order Carangiformes; family Carangidae; genus Seriola; species Seriola dumerili. Next base: position 173,871 of record NW_019174627.1, on the reverse strand, counting down.
TGTGTGTGTGTGTGTGTGTGTGTGTGTGTGTGTACCTGTATGGGCCGGGCCAGGCCGTAGACAGCTGAGGAGATCCAGGCCTCCCTCCTGAGTTTGGTCCAGGTAGGCCGACTACGGTCTTCTTCAAACGAACAACGCTCTACCACCGTCTGAGAGGCAAAGACAATAAATACTGTGCAATACAGGTCAGACGAAATTCATATAACTGTTCAAACATTGACATTCAATCTTCAAGTGTTAGAATTCAATATTGTTAGTCTACAGTATAAACAGATCGGGCCATGACTTGTTCTCCGGTGGGGAACATTCCTAAAATGTACTTTGTCTGTTTGCAGCGTTCGTCAAACTCAACAGTCTGGTAATGTTAGGTTGTCTGGAGGAAGTTCGCTTTCATACTGAAGCAAAAAGGTGTGGGCAGGGTTGTAAGTGTAGACTGCAAGAGCTAATGTGACTAATACCCTGACAACAGGAGCCCATGAAGCAGGAATTGGAGAGCATTGTGATTTTACAATTCTCACCTCTACGCAGCCAGTTGCGAAGGGACGTTGGTGTCAATGACGGACTGTCGGCTTCAAAAAGTTCCAGTCCCCCCAATTCGGACATCAGAAAGGTGCGGGGGGAGGGTGAAGCTATCCAACCACCCAGCAAACAGTTGCAAGAAGTCCCCACAACAAGACGCCGCCAATTGACCACAACGTCCCCGGAACAATCTTGGTCACAGACCTTGCTTGTTCCCCAACTCAACCTCACTTCCTGTCACCTCTATCTCACTATCTAATGAAGGTGCAATCTTCCCCCGAAAATTAAGATTTAAACTCTTACAATATATATGTTAACTCAAAGTCATTTGAACTTTGAACTGGACAGGTGGACACGCACAGTAAATAACCATGGTAACTAACTCGCGGCGTCTCACCATTAGCGTGTTGTGGTTGAGGTTCCAGGTCTTGGTGGTGAGTGTGTGTCTTTGTGGGTCCACAATGGAGTCCTCCAGGACATAGACGGCCCGGGCCATGTGGGTGGGGAAGACACGCTCCGCCCAGCCCGGCAGCCGGTTGGTCTTTGTCAGCAGTCGCCGTGACAACAGGTGGTTGCTGGGGGTGACCTCGCGGTACAGGACATCCTCAGTGAGGACATGAGTGCTGATACGTAAAAACATACAGATTTGTGACTTTAGTACCTGTGTGTGCTTCTATATTTGTGAGGGCTGATTATATTGTAAGGACATTTTCAGAAAGACAAGAAAGTGAGGACATTTTGGAAAATGAGGACATCTTTAAGAGGTGAAGACAGTTTTGGAAATTGAGAACATCCTTAAATAGTGAGAACATTTTTAGAAAGTGAGGACATTTTGGAGAATGACGACGTTTTAGAAAGTGAAGACGTTTTAGAAACTGAGGACATTTAGGGGATGCAAGGACATTTTTGGAAAAGTTCTACTGGGCTGTCGGAGGGTTAAGGAGGTTTTCAGGGTCGAGGTTATACTTTGGTTTAGAGTAAGGTTATTATTAGGGGCTTGGGCAGTGATTCTTAAATTGGGGGAGGTAGTTTAGAAGGAAGACAGGGCAGAAAAGAAAACCTTGTTCTGGCAGGTAAACTTACATTTTTCATTTGCACAACAGAAGCTGATGAGAAACGTAAAAAAAACCCCAGAAACATCAATTCCAATTAAATTCAACGTGGGTCGTTTTGTTACTAGTATCATTAATATTGTTCATGACAAGGGGTCATAACAGAGAAAAGTTATTGCATTATGTCAGTGAGGGTCCTCACAGGTACAGAGGTACAAATGTGTGTTACCTGCACAGTTGCAACCATTATCTTGAAAACCAAATAATCGTTGTCAGTTTTTACGGAAAAAAAAGCCAAATATGTTCTGATTCTGGACTGAAGATCCTTGAGCTTTTGACTGTTGGCCATTAAAACAAGACATTTATAGATGTCACGTTGGGCTGACATATCATAACAGGCTTTTTCACCACTTCCTGTCATTTACTGGCAAAACAATTAATCAGAAAATATTTCACAGATTGATCAGTTATGAAAATAAGTGCCCCCGTTACCTGTACGGGTTGGGGTAGCGCTGCCAGAAGGCAGCCAACACCTGATGCCACGGACTCCTAATGTCGACCTCACTGTGGAAATACCTGCCCATGTCTACATAAAACACAGACAAGGTGTTTGGCCGACTCATCCAGGAGCTGTGGGGAAAAGCAATGACAGAAAAAAAAACAGTATTTTATTGTTGTTTTCCTCATTAATGTTATACTACTCTATTTTCAAAATTTTTAAGAGTACATTTCTGAAAGAAATAAAATTGAAATTAAAGTGTATGACAAAATTATTGATAGAATATTAATCATCAACTATTCTGATAAACAAATAATAATTTCAGTGATTTGTCAAACAAAACTCCCTTTTTCCCATTTCAAATGAGATGAATTTCTGTTTTTTTCTTTTCTTATGTCAGACTGTAGTAAACACACTGAATTGAAATAGCAGATTAACTGATAATTAAAATAATCTTTAGTTTCTGTCCTGAAAATATATTTTTAATTCAAATATAAGCAGACGTTAGTTGATCAGCTTAATCTTAATTATTTGACATAATGATTCACTTTGTCATAAAAAAAAAAAAGGATGGAAAAAGGTGAAAAATGCCAGTAATAACTGTCCATGGCCTTTAGATTATGTATTCAAATTGTTTGTTTTATTTGACCATCAATCCACAACCCATACATATTCAGGTACTACTTTGTTGAAGAATCATATTCTGACATCTGTAAAACCAGAGCCAACAAATATTTGAAATTTTTGCTAAAAAAAAATGAATAAAAAAGAGTATATTATAATAGATTGTTATATTATCAATCGACCAAGATACAAAAAATTTTAAACAAAAAATAAAGAAACACACTACATTGAACATGCTTTTGTCATTTGTTTAAAAGGGTGTTTCATACCTTCTGCTCCTAAGTAGTACATCGAAATAAAATATAAAAAAATAAAAACAAAACGATTAAACCCCATTTTAACGGTCAAACCCTGTTTCGCGGCACAAAAACTTGTTGCGTTGGCCGGGAATCGAACCCGGGTCAACTGCTTGGAAGGCAGCTATGCTAACCACTATACCACCAACGCTTCTGTCGACAGGAGAGCAAACCGGCGATTTTATTTGTGATTTGAGCGTAAGTTTACAATATGTATTATCAATAACCCGCAATGAATGACTTATGAGATTGTAGTTAACGTTGCTTGTGTCGTTTTCTCACAAATAAACATTAAATAACTGACGCTAACGTCACTGATTTTGCTGCCAAAGCTTGTATCTAGCATAGGTACTGCTAACTGGATTTACTGTACAAGATGTATGTTGAGCTTAGTCCGTGTTGCTGGTCTGTTAGTTAACTTGGTTAACTAGTAGGTTGAACCGCCACTAACCCGCGCTGCTCGGTTAACTTTACATGTCTAATGTTAGCTAATTACACAGAGAAGTCGGCGTTGCTAGCTGCTTGTTACTGAACGACGCTGAAGTCAGCATCCGGTTCGACAGTTAAGGGGAAAGTTAACGTACGACACCGAGCGACCGTTTCTTCTTAAATCAAGTTCTCACGGATTTAAAGCGGGTTTCAAACGACGTTAAAAAACAATTTTGATCAGGAAGTTTAATGTCACAACAGTGAGAAGTCGCTCAGGTACGTTTCCCTTAACCGTCCCCTGAACTGTCGAATCGGAAACTGACTTCAGCACTGTGAGTTTGTGTACAACATTACATTGATGTTTTTACGAAATAATGAAACCAACATATCTCATAAGTTTAGCCAGTTAATTATTTTCTGAGCCCCAATCGGCGTTACTGTAAGCTAACATGTTAGCACTGGGGTTAGGGGCACAGTTTATTTGGATAGTGAGCTGCTCAATCCTCAGCAGAAGTTACCGGGCTCCACGTTAGCTTACAGGCTACATCGCTCATCGCTACACAGCTCCCGGGTTTCTGAAGCTGTTGTCGGATGAAGCCACTTGTAGCTAACATCTAACCCCGGCCGTTGAGCTGACATACCTGCAGCCTTTAGCCTCCCAGCAGGGGCAGCTCGGTGTTAAAGCCTGGAGTGGGGCTGAGCGGCGGGGAGAGTAAAACTCAGCAGCGGGTCAGTGGAGGTTTTGCTGGAGTCAGGTGATCACAACAACGCATATGCAGGTCTCACTTTCCTCCACTAGATGACGAGATTTCATCATTTTTTGAAGCAGAAACAAGTGTATTTCCATCTAATGCTACATTATAATATTCAACTTTTTACTCTATAGTTACTAGTTACTTTGAAGATTAATATTTTACATACAAAACCAGTTTCCTGTCTATAAAAGAAAATACATTTTATTACAAATTAAACTACACATGTATAAAATAAATAAGATGAATAAGCTAACTCTTTATCTACAACATTAAAATGCTGCATACACATTAATCATCAGTGATAATCATTAAGTAATATAAAATTCATAAAGTAACACAGCCAGGACTTTTATTTTTGAAACTTTATTTTGCTGTACTTTTAAATGAGGTTTTGAATGCAGGACTTTTAAATTGCAACTTTTACTAAAGGATCTCCCCCCCCCCCCCCCCCCAGTGAGGACAGTCAGGGTGAGGCGAGGATGAGCCTCTGCACAGGTGACTGATGTTCTCATCACCTGAGGGCGCTCTGCAGGTCGCCGTGATGGACAGCTGGTCTGCGAGGACAACAATCAGCAGGATGAAGAGCTCGGTAATTTATTCATACATAAGAAACATTTATTTTGTTATTTAAAACTTTGTGCAAAGGCCAATAGCACAAAACAGCTTAAGTTAAGATTTTCCTTAAGTCTTCCCCTTAAGGTTTCCCTAAAATGTTCACCAAAGTATTTAAGGTTTTCTCCTTAATCTTATACTTAAGGAATCACTTAAAGTCAGTGAAGACCTTAGTGACCAAACTAAGAAAAGAAACTTAAGGTTCCTGTGACTGTATCTGAACCTCAAATGTCTGAGGATGAACGTTTGAACCTGATGGATTGAATGAGAGGAGTCCCCTCCCCCCTCACTCTGCTGTTATCGCCATGGGAACTAATCAATTATAATCAATTACAGGACAACACGTAGAGTTCACACAGTTTGTTTCGAATACAACGTGTGTTCAAAAATTAATTAGTTTTAAAGAAAAAAAACTCCAAAACGAACTTAATTTAATCTTTTGGCAAACTGCTCTAAAGTCAATCAATATTGTTATTCATTGATTAAGACATAATAATGTGACAAATCATCCACCAGTGAGAAGAAAAGTCACAACATGTTTGTTTGAGTCAATGGAAATAAAATGTGACAGAAACAGTCTGAGTGGATAAACTCTGACTCATCCATCATGTTCTCCTTTAACTGGATCCGTTAATGAGCTCTTCTTCTGTGGTGGTTTAATGGCAGCAACCAGGGACTCAGCTCCATCAGCTGTTCATCAGCTGTTCATCAGCTCATCAACACAAACAGCAGAGGAGGGAAACTCATTCATCTAGGTGGAACCTTCTGCTGTCCACTACAAGCAGCCACAGTGCAGTGTAGTGAATAATATAAATATTAATGAGCAGGTGTAATTACAGATTAACAGCTGGTCAAACATTTGTTCCTTTAATTTTCTTTATTAATCACCTTGTCTAAAAAAATATGGTGATAACATTTCAAAATATCTTGAAAAATACGAAAAATATATTTTCATTAGTTGCTGATTAATTTTCTGTTGATCAGTAAATTGATTCATCGAGTCGCTGCACAAAAGTGTTCATAAAATACTTCAGTCGTTTTCTCTCTCTCTCCTAATGTCTCTCTCCCTCTCTCTCTCTCTCTCTCTCTCTCTCGGTTACCTGCAGGCAGCCAATCACATCACTCACACCGCGCGCACGGCACGCCGCCACGGGCGCCGCCGACAGCAGGAGACACGGCGGAGGGCACGAGCCGACACATAATCACACACCCCCTCCCCTCTCTGTTACCCAGCATCACATCAACGTCGCGTGTACCCCCCCCCCCACCCCCATTCTGTCGCGAGAGCGACCGCCACTTAATCCGTCTATTTCATGCCCCCCACCCCCACCCCCACCCCCTGCTTTCTTCCCATGGTGTTTTTTTCTTTCCTCGAGCTCGTCTTTTTTTCCGCCCCTGCAGGGTCTCCACAGAGCCGCTTCCTCCTCGCCTCGACCTGGCTAATTTAACGCCTCTCTCTCCCTCTCTCTCGCCTCCCTCCCCCTCCCGCCCCCACCCCCAACTCACGTTCGCTCGTGCCAAGCCCAGGTGTATTATCCATTACCCCCCTCCCTTCCTCCCTCCCTCTCCTCCTCCTCCTTCTCTCCTCGGTACCGACAGACCGACAAATCCCCTCCCGGTGCTCCTCTCCCCCCCCCACTCCTCCTCTCCTCTCCTCTCCTCTCTCTCTGTGTCTCCTTCCCCGCCAGCCATGATCCGTGGCGGGCTAATTCCCAGACGGTCTTCTTCTCCTTCCTCCTCATCTCCTTCCTCCTCTTCTCCTCATCACCCTCTTCCTCTTCCTCCTCCTCCTCCTCCTCCTCCTCCTCCTTGCGGGCCCGGTAAGTAGCAGCAGCACGCGCCGTCCATCTTCTGGTGTTCTCCTCCTCTCTGTCGGACTGCATGCTGTGTTCACGGTATTTATCGCTTGTTATCGGATCTGCATCTGCTTTTTTTTTTTTTTTTTTTTTTTTTTTTTATTGACCCCCCCCCCCTCTCTCTCCTCCTCCCTCCCTCCCTCCCTCCCTCCTCCTCGCCTTCCTCACACTGTGCCTGAGGGGGGAGGGGGGGGGGGTTAATGTGTCGCGTGGGGGAGCCGTTTTCCCCTCGCGGCCGGTGGCCGCCGTGACCTTCTGTCGGAGCTCGCACCGGCCCGGTTGACCAGACAGGGTAATTAGTTACGCCTCGAGGGAGTGGAGGAGGTGGAAGGAGGGGGGGCGAGAAGACACACACACACACACACACACACACACACTGACACACACACACACACACACACACACACAGACACACACACACACAACACACACACACAGACCACACACACACACACACACACACACACTGACACACACACACACACACTCAGCACAGACACACTCGTGCTCTCGTTCTGTCTCTCAGCTGCACACACTCTCTTTCCCTCCACACACAGACACACAACACACACACACAGACACACACACACACACAGACAACACACACATCTTGTGTTTCTCTGGCTGTTACACACACACATATTTTACTCATTCACACATCTCTTTCTCAGTCTGTTTGTCTCTCACACACAAAGGCAGGGAATGTTTTACACTCAGACTCGTCCATCTGTGTGTGTGTGTGTGTGTGTGTGTGTGTGTGTGTTGCAGTGAGGTCAGAGGTCAGCGTGTCTGTGGTTTCAGACCGAACAGAATAGTTTACGAGGTTTAATAAAAACAGGATGAATCACAGCGTTGATTTTCAAAACTGGACTTTCTTCTTCTTCTTCTTAGTAAAACTGTCATCACCTGAATCGCCTGTCAGACGCGTCGTGGAGGTCAGAGTTTAATCTCGCAGCAGAGAGCCTGTGGGTTGCTGGTTGGGATACAGTGCTCCGTTGCTCAAGGACACGTGGGTACGGTGCAGACCGCTGGTGTTTTTCCAGTGTTGCACCTCCGTCAGGTTTCATTCACGGTTTCGACAGGAAGTTGTGTGGCTGTGATGTCATTTGGGTCTTTTAGTTTCATTGGTGGAACCGTTGCTTTGTGCACCTTGTGGTTTGTGTTCTGTGGTTCTGTGTTTGAACTTGAGGAAACACTCGAACCGAGCTGAAAGAAAAAGATCAGGTATCAGTCAATGAATCAATCAATTAATTGATCAGGTCATCAT
>NW_019174627.1:0-165937 GCF_002260705.1 Seriola dumerili | reverse complement strand
GTAGGATGTCCCGACATGAGGGTGAGTTGATAAACGGGTCCACGGCGCCGGGGGTTGGAGCTACATTACCTGAGCAGCTAGCTCTTCTGCTACCCTTGCGAAGTGCTTATTCAGGTCGGGGGGGGGGGGGGCGGGGGGGGGGGGGGTTAATGTGTCGCGTGGGGGAGCCGTTTTCCCCTCGCGGCCGGTGGCCGCCGTGACCTTCTGTCGGAGCTCGCACCGGCCCGGTTGACCAGACAGGGTAATTAGTTACGCCTCGAGGGAGTGGAGGAGGTGGAAGGAGGGGGGGGCGAGAAGACACACACACACACACACACACACACACTGACACACACACACACACACTCAGCACAGACACACTCGTGCTCTCGTTCTGTCTCTCAGCTGCACACACTCTCTTTCCCTCCACACACACACACACACACACACACACACACACACACACAGAGACACACACACACATCTTGTGTTTCTCTGGCTGTTACACACACACATATTTTACTCATTCACACATCTCTTTCTCAGTCTGTTTGTCTCTCACACACAAAGGCAGGGAATGTTTTACACTCAGACTCGTCCATCTGTGTGTGTGTGTGTGTGTGTGTGTGTGTGCAGTGAGGTCAGAGGTCAGCGTGTCTGTGGTTTCAGACCGAACAGAATAGTTTACGAGGTTTAATAAAAACAGGATGAATCACAGCGTTGATTTTCAAAACTGGAACTTTCTTCTTCTTCTTCTTAGTAAAACTGTCATCACCTGAATCGCCTGTCAGACGCGTCGTGGAGGTCAGAGTTTAATCTCGCAGCAGAGAGCCTGTGGGTTGCTGGTTGGGATACAGTGCTCCGTTGCTCAAGGACACGTGGGTACGGTGCAGACCGCTGGTGTTTTCCAGTGTTGCACCTCCGTCAGGTTTCATTCACGGTTTCGACAGGAAGTTGTGTGGCTGTGATGTCATTTGGGTCTTTTAGTTTCATTGGTGGAACCGTTGCTTTGTGCACCTTTGTGGTTTGTGTCTGTGGTTCTGTTGTTTGAACTTGAGGAAACACTCGAACCGAGCTGAAAGAAAAAGATCAGGTATCAGTCAATGAATCAATCAATTAATTGATCAGGTCAGTCATGGGACTAAAACACATGACTCTGTTTGAATATGACCTGCAGAATGTGGTGGAAGTTAGAGATGAGACAAGTAATGAAACCGTAAAAGAAGGAGACGTGTCAGTTGAATCATGGGAAATGACGTTCTGTTCAATCTCTTAGTTCCCAACCTGTGGGCCAGGGAACTTTTATGATGTCCCACTGCATCCATAGACTGTAAATAAAGATGGATGTCACCCACAGGTTTCTGAAGCTCAGAGGGAGCTGCTCAACCGTCGCCATCTTGGCAGTGTCTGACTCCGCCCCCTAACTCCTAGCTAATCCAAAAATGGACAAATGGTTATCATTAAAATAAGAACTGATCTGAGAACATATGAATTGTCCTCCGGACGTTGGCCGCCAACATTTTTCAGATTTTCAAGTGAGTCATGAGGTGGAAAAGGTTGGGACTCTATTGTCGTCACGACGACGACACTGTAGGTTATGTTTATGATCCTCTTTGTTTTCATCCACAGAGCGGGACTAACGACTCACCGACTTCCTTCGTGAGCAAGCGTGTGTGTGCGTGCATGTGTGCGCTGAGGTGTGTGTGAGGTCATGTCGGGCATGACGAGCGGCGTGTGCGTGGAGAGCGACCTCTCCTCGATGCTCCAAAGAGGCTCCGCCCCTTCCCACCATCACCCGAACCACCATGTCTACGGCGGCCAGGGACAGGTGAGTCGTTGCTCATATGAGCGACCCACGCCGTTGTTTTGTGATGTTGGTGATGAAGAGCCAGATATTTCCCTCAGGAGCTGGAGGAGACCAAACACAGAGATAAAAGAAAGAGCGGGAACACTGGACTGACATCGTAGAGATCGACAGGAAATGTGGATATTTCAAACGCTATTAACTGCCGCTAATAGGGCTAAAAATCCCAGATTAGTATGTATATAGTATGTATAAGTGCTTTTTCTAGGAAATGGGACTTTGGTGAGAATTTCCTGGAAAATAGCGGGATTTGAATTCCTGGGGGCCAGTTGCACAAAACACCTTAAATTTTCTACTTAAGTTTGACACTTGAAGTTAAATTTCTCCTCAGCTGAGGGAGGTTCTTAAGGTTGTAGTACAGAATAACTTAAAAGGTTTCCTTAGTTAAGGAAAAACATTAAGGCGTTTGCAGCAGTGAAAGAGATTTTACAGCAGTAAAATTCTACAGTTTCCATGGAGACTGTTTGTTTGCTAGCATTAGCACCTGTGATAGCGGTGAACATCTCACCTGTATTGTCTCACAAAGTTGACCAGAAGAAAAAAATGTCTTAAATGTCCACCTTGACCACTGTTACCTGAACAGGTGCTGACAGGTTCATCCTCTGTGTTTGAGCCGTAACGTACCTCGTGTTATTGATTAGGTATTGATAACATTGGAGGATGATGACGGTGTACCTGTTGCAGGTGTCTAGTCTGGCTCCGATGCTGGACTACACCACGGAGATGGACCGCTACCGTTCGTCCATCGCCAGCTTCTACAAGACCAACGTCAACATGAACATGAACGTCACAAACTTCCCTCAATCCGCCAAACTGGCCGCCCGTTTGGCAGCTGCCACCCCCATCTTCCCCCCCACCGCCGCCAGGCTGGGCACCATGGCGACAGCGCCGTGGGGTTGCCATGAGAACATGAACATGAACGTGAACATGAACCACCCGGCGGCCATGTTCTGGGGCCGGCCCAAGCCTGTGGCGACAGCGCCTACGCATCACCATCACCATCACCACCCCCCTGCAACGCAGGGTCACATGACCACCTCACACCACCACAGTACCAGCATGCACCACGGCGGCGGGGGGTCGGGAGGGGGGGCAGGAGGAGGCGGAGGGAGCAGCGAGGGGGGAGGAGCTGAAAAACACGGACACACTGCCTCATCACTTCCTGTCACACAGGGAGCAGCACACCATCATCCCATGGCATCTAGCAACGGGAACTTCCTCCCTGGTTACAGTGGCGGTGCGGACTGCGGCATCATGAACAAGCAGGGCCACACCCACCCGGACATGATGGGCCTATCAGAGGGCGGGAGCTGCAATGGGGGAGGGGTGATGGGTAGTAGCTTCCTGGGGGGGCTAGGATTACCCCCTGGGGTCATCGTTATGGCGATGGGGTCGGCAGGGGGCGGGATCTCAGATGCTGGCAGCGCCTTCCAGATGACAGGCGGCCAGCGGGCGCTAACGGACTGCCAGCAGCACGCCAACTCCTCCCCCTGCCCCTCTTCCTCCTCGCCCTCGTCGTCGGGGGTGACAGCAGGGGGCGTGACCTTATCGTCGTCATCTTCGTCATCGGGGGCTGTGGCAAAGAGGAAGAGGAAGCGGTGCGGCGTGTGCGGGCCGTGCAGGCGGCTCATCAACTGTGGCGTCTGCTCATCCTGCCGCAACAGGAAGACGGGTCACCAGATCTGCAAGTTCAGGAAGTGTGAAGAGCTGAAGAAGAAACCAGGGGGAGGAGGGGGGGTGCTGGAGGTGAGGATGTGCACACACACACACACACACACACACACACACAGTTGGACATTTAGCACATTTTTGTCGTGTTTAATCTTTTCTGTAAACACTTGACCGTATTGAGTGTGTGTGTGTCCTGGCTCGCTTAACCCAGATCACTGCCAGCAAGACATGAGCTGGAAGGCATCGCTCACCCTGCTGATAGAGTGTGTGTGTGTGTGTGTGTGTGTGTGTGAGTGCTGTGCAGATGGTGGGTGGTGAAAAGCGAGAGCTCGGTCCCTGCTGAGGTCTGGCAGGCCGCCAATACACACACACACACACACACACGCACACACACACGCACACACACGCACACACAAACTCCCCACTGATTCAAAGTGATAAAGCGAGCTGGGAGAGAGAGGAAAAGGAGAATATTTATGTGATCTACTACTGTGTGTGCATGTGTGTGTGTGTGCGTGTGTGTGTGTGTGTGTGTGTGTGTGTGTGTGTGCAATAAGAATAACTGGCGATCAATAATTAATTGACACCAGCATTCGACCTTACTGATGACTTTATATATCTCACACACACACACACACACACACACACACACACACTTCTTTCTGTGGGAATCTCCACAAACTATCACTAATTATTCCCTCGCCATCAACACACACACATTTGGTATGAACACAAGCAATGAAACGTGTGTGTGTGTGTGTGTGTTAGTAAGACAGTGAATTAGCAGCCGTAATCTTCCTCAATTACACGCTAATTGAACCTGTGGAGGCTAACAGCAAGTGACAGTGTGTGTGTGTGTGTGTGTGTGTGTGTGTGTGTGTGTGTGTGTGTGTGAGCGAGCAGGTGGTTTCACACTCTTGCCTCATCCCTCTTCTGTCCTCTTTGATGTCGACTCTGAGCCAATCAGAAAGTTTACTTTGTGAAATGAGCAGCGAATCCTCTTTGGTGTTTTTGGATTTTTTTTTTACAGTCACCTTGTCTCCTCTGACAAACTGACCATCAACTTCAAAGTGAAATCCACATAAATCCTGATCTGGCTTTAAAATACATGAAACCTGTTGCGTATCAAACACTTGAAACGTGGCACACACTGTAATTAAAGTTGGACATCACCCACGTGAGCTGCTCCACAGGTGCATGTGTGGAGCTGAGACTTCTGTTGACGCCGAGTGTGGCGAACATTAGCTCCCGTTAGCATTGTTAGCAAAGCTGAGCATCTGGATGTCTTGCCCAAAGGAAAACTTATTTGCTGGCTAATTAGGTAGTTAACAAGCTAAGCTAGCAAGCCTGTAATAATAAGTGCAGACACTGATACCTGCTAATTAGTGCTGACATACTGTATAAATAAGATTACAATAGAATTTCACTCGTTTAAAAAAACAGGAGTGAAGACTTCCTGATGTTTTTTTTGTCAGTTAATGACACAACAAGCCAACGCAAGGCACCAACACCATAAACATGACTGGTCACGAGACTTGAATTATCTCAGGTTGACACCTAGCAAACAGCTAGTGGCTAGACACCAGCAGCAAGCCAACTGTGTCTGCACCCACCTGTCACTCAAAGAGGCCCCGCCCTCAATCCTCCATAACTGTTGTCCTTTATAAAGTGTAAACAGGTGAGTTATATAAACAGGTGTCATGAAGGAGGAAATCCCCTCCAGAAACCAAAACAATTGTTGTACCAGGCTGTAAACATGTTTATTTCTGCTGTAAAGTTGGACATTTTAACATGGGAGTCTATGGGGACTGACTCACTGTTGGAGCCAGACTCTAGTGGTCGTTAGAGGAACTGCAGCTTCTGGTTCTTCAGTGCTGATGCTTCAGTTTCTAGGAGGTTGATGCTAATGTGGGAGTATAATTGCCAGACTCGAGCCAAGGACCAAGGTATATGTTGGGCCAGAGGTTTCATTTTGTTACCTGGGGAGTCGTTCTTCCACCGCTGCAGCGTGCCAAACAATCCAACTCATCCATCCAGTTACACATATCACATTATCAAGACATTCACACTCATTTCTCTCACTGACTTCCTTTTTGTCTTTTTTCCTCAGCGGCCGCCCTCCGTCCCGACCGGCGAGGCATTTCGATGGTTCTTCTAGCCGTCCCTCCACCAACAAGAGTCGTAGCCAGAAGCCAAACAGGAAGTCACTGTCACACATGGACAACAAATCTTAAGTCAACAAAGGACTAAAACTTCTGGATTTGAACCAAATGCTTTGCAACAGGATTACAATTTCACACTGTGTGGACCACAAGTTGGGACTACAGATCCCACCTCAACCGGAACAGGGAAGCAGCTAGGCGGACAGAGGACGAGGGGACAGTTTGGTCACAGGCGAGAGGAATCAGTTGATCAGCGTGATGGTTTTTCCTGAACTTGTTTTAAGGTAAATTTTAAAAGCAGCTCTTGAATAGAAACACACAGGTTGTTCAGACGCTAGCAAGCTACAGCTAACTCACTAGAAATACTACCATTCTATCTTTAACCATATTAGCATCACAGAAGGCTACAGCTAGCAGGTTACAGTTATTAATTTTGACTATTCCATTATTTATTTGTTAATATTAAATTATTCAAATAGGTCTGTGGTGAGAGAAACAACTGACCAATCAGAAGTTTGTATTAAGAATAAAGACCTAACAACAGACTGGGAGCCAGTGCCAAATCTTTACTTATACTCTATACTCTACTGTGTTTCGTCCAGCATGGCCGGCTAGTGTTGTTACCCCACTACAAGAACCGGGATCTTCAGCATGGGCATTTCACTCGTACTCTGTAGCACCAGTGAATGTTATACACCTTTTCTCTCGTTGATTGCATCACATCAGTTTCACATTCTCCAGGTAAACTTTCATTCATATAAGATCAGGTAAGATAAGGTTTTGAACCAAGAAAAGTAGCTTGTGAAAAACTAAGGTGTCGTATCTGCAGCATTTCGATGTGTCAGATACAAATTTAATCAACATTTAAGTAAATATACATATTTCATGAGACTCAGTACCGGCAGCTACTCAATACTTGATCAGGATGCCTCTACTAATCACCAGTTTCTGACTTGTAGACAACATTCACGTCAAAACCAGAGTCATAATTGTAACCGAGGAGCTAATTTTCCGAAAAACAGACATGAACTTCAGCAAAAGTCCGTCAATAAAGGTGATAAAACCCAGATTTAATGGATAAAGTGTTAAAATGTCAATACACAGTATGATTCAGGAACATCTTGAGTTGCCGAAGGTGTGATGACTTGCGGGTCCTGAGCACATTCTCTCCGACAACCTTCATCACGTGTGATCAAATTGTCCCCTCCTTCCTCCTCTTCCTCCTCCACCTCCTCCTAGCAAACCACACCCCCATCGTAGCCAAACCAGGAAGATTCAGGCCTAAACCACAGAATCGATTTCAGTTTGACCAAAACCGGATGACGAGTTAACCTCAAAGGACAAACTTCACCGCAGAGGGAGTACGAACTGACCTCAGCAGGAAGTGATCCAGGACTGTTATTAAGGACTACAAGTTCACCGTAGTAGGACTACAATTACCACATCACTGTTATCTGTCTCTTCTGTCTACCTCCTCCTCAAGAACTTTAAAGGCACCTTGATTGATTTTTACTGGGCTGTGTTCATGCTGGTACGACACAATCTGTTTCTTAACTCTCGAGATGGTCCACAGCTGATCTGCTCC
Organism: Seriola dumerili; assembly: GCF_002260705.1. Taxonomy (NCBI): domain Eukaryota; kingdom Metazoa; phylum Chordata; class Actinopteri; order Carangiformes; family Carangidae; genus Seriola; species Seriola dumerili. The sequence continues at coordinate 158,676 of NW_019174627.1, read as the reverse complement.
TCATATAATCTGGTGTTTAGATTTTCTTTTTTTTATTCACTAGTTTACTTCACTGCCTAAAGGAGAAGTTAAACATCTGGATTTATTTTACCTGTCTGGATTTCACTGGAACGTTCTCAGGGCGCAGTCACACTTCCATTTGGTTTTTTATGAACTAAAGCAGACTGAAAAACACACTTTGTTGTATTTTTGTATTTGCATAAAAAGCGGCAGTGGAAGGTTTATCATTTCAGGGGGCAGTTTAACTTTGAACATTGGATCTCTATTGGCTCCTCCAGTCCCAAACATTCAGATTTGTAAAGTCTGTATCTGTGAATTCCTCACCAAGACCTTGAAGAGAGTTCAGAACCAGTTTCTCTGTTCTTGTATCAGTGCAGGTTGTACCACATGACGACCAACATGAAACAACAGGAGAATCCACTTGCAGGTTTACTGCAGCGCGGGAACTCACCTGTGGAAACCTGTGGATTATCTGGGACGCTCTGAGGTTCTGAGCTGAACCCTGGGACTAAAGGGAATCAAACTGAACTGAAAGAGATCAGATCTGAATATTCCACACAAACAATACATGTCATTTCCAACACGTCTGTGTGTCTGATTTTAAAATTACATACCAACATGTGTTTCCTTTTCAACATGTACAAAGACATTTCGTATAAATTTGTGCAGCGAATGCACAACTTTCTTGAGACGTCCTCGTAAAATGATTTTAAATATTAACGTGATGAATGTTGAGGAACCTGCCCAGACTCGATCTCTGTGGTCGGGCGTAATCGAACTGACAGCTGATCAAATGAGCAGCTGTAGATTTTAAATTCAGACTATTTTGTTAAGACATTCTCCAGATTCTCACTCCTGGTGGACGTTGGCCACAGTGAGTCTATGGCTCGTGTTAGTTTTGCACTCTTTACACACTTTTGCAACAAGGACTTGAACCTTTTACTATACGTTCAGACCGAAAGTGGCAAGAATGTCAAACTGACCAGAAGTCAGAAATTCATTTTCTATGTGAGCCAGCGTCTCTTTGTGGCAAGCAGCGGCGTGACTGTTGGCGGCACATCTTGTGCGGTGTGGGCATTAGAAAAATTTGAAGTCCAGGCAACTGTATGGTAATGAGCTATGACATTGTTCAGCAGCAACCAATCAGAATGTAGAAGCGCTCTGCTCTAGAGAAACAGGAGGGAAGGAATTTCATGCTAACTAGCATCTGATCTGAATCAGTCGTTAACGTTAACAACGCTAATTTAAGATTTCATCTTGCAAACTTAGACCATACTAGTTGTCAGTTGGTAATAATATACTGACAAACTGCTGCAAGCTGCTATAACCAGGAAGTAGATTGTCTTCTCTGCAGTAAATCCTCTGAAGGAGGAACAGCAAAGACAGTTGTAGCATTAAAATAGAGAATGTAAGTGAACAACAGCTGCTAGCAAAGACAACAAGGTCAGTAACTCTGTCATTCATTATCATGTTGTATTCACCACTGGTGCCAATCAGGAGAGGCAGAGCGAATTCTCTTGCTCTCGCTGCTTTCGGTCTGAATGTACGAGTCCAGCTTCTCAAATATGGAGGATTTTTTACATTCATCATTTAAATACTTCCCTCTGAGTTGGAACAAAAGTAAATACAGGAAGTAGCCATGTTTGCTAGCTGCATCTAGATCCAGCGCAAGTTGTCCGCTGGTTTAATCACAAAGCGCTCCCCCCCAAATAATATCTTGGATGGAAATGCCACAGTAACCTTACTCCCCCTAATGGTAGGGAAAGTTTGTTGCTCCATCCACAGACCCTGTTGTAAAGAGTTTTTCCTCATTGGTCTGTGGCTGTTCGGCATAAACTGGACATAGTTTCTGGAAAGTTGGACTTTGCTGATGAGTTTGTCAAATGTAATTCATCACTGCTAAAAGCAACACAGTTTTTGTTTCAGAAGAAAATGTCTTGACTATTATATGTCAAATATATTCACACACAGTGTTCCATTAAATTTGGTTCATTCATGAATGAATCCTGATGACATCTTTGATCCACTGACGATTCATCGTGTCAAACTTTGCACTCACGGACATGTTGGAAATATCCTTTTTGTTTTACTTTTATTTCTATTTGTTTGTTTCAGTTTTTGAGTATCATGAGGAAAATGTTCCTAAAATCAAACGTCCCCTTTTTCAGAGGGTGGGGCGATGAGGGAGAGGGGGACGTTGGTTTGTGTGTCTGTCCTCCTCCTCATGTATTCTGTCTCTGTGACCTCCTCGTGCTGAATTATAATAAAGCATTTCAAAGATTAGCTGCGAGTGTGTGACAGACACACAGCGGAGGAATATGGATGTCAGGTGATTGCATCATACAATACTGTGTGTGTGTGTGTGTGTGTGTGTGTGTGTGTGTGTGTGTGTGTGTGTGAGAGAGAGAGTGAGTGAGAGAGGGAGGGCATGAAAATGAACAATATGTTTTTGTGTTTGTGTGAAATTTTTTCTGCCACTGTGCTGCCACAAGATGGAAGCTGTGTGTGTGTGTGTGTGTGTATGTGTATGTGTGTGTGTGTGTGTGTATGTGTATATGTGTGTGTGTGTGTGTGGGCTTGTCATCTCAGTAATGGTGTTGCTATCAGAGAGAGAGAGAGGGAGAGAAAGACAGAGAGGCTGGTTGTCCCTGACGACGGTGCGCCGTGTTGCCTGGCAACAGCGCTAACAATGGCCCACCACCAGTGTTCTAGAATGTGGGCGTGGCCTGAGAGAAAGAGAGCGAAGGAGGGTCGGTGGTGGTGGGGGGGCACTTTTCTCTCAGCAGAGATTAATCGTGACACAAACCGCTGTGACGTAAATGATTGATGTTTATCGACTGTGTCAGAAATCTGCAAATAAAGCTTCAATTAAATCAACAAACAAACAAGGTTCAGAAACAGAAACACGGCAGAGAGGAGAGAGATGGTAAAGATTTATTTTCATATTTTCCTAATAATTTCTTCCAAAATGTAATTTGGTACTAATTATAGTAATTATTAGTAATATGAAGACTGTTGAATTGGTACACTTTGAATTAATTAATTCCCATTAAGGATGAGTGTAACAGTCTTTCAGTCAGGAAAGGATTTCTCTGCAAACTATTGAACATATATAAAGAATTAAGTTTTGAATAATAAATCAATAGCAAATTAAAAATTACTTCAGTTTAAAGGGATCAGTTTATTATGGAAATGTATATTTTTCTTATAATTAGTGTCATACAAACTTCTGTCTCGGAAAATATTGAAAAGTATGAATAAACAGATAAAACATTATATCATCTTTTCAGTTTAGTCGAGGAGACGAACCAGTTCGGACTAAATGTCGTTCGACCACGTCTAAAGACTCGAGTGTTTGTCGGGTCTGACTCAGAGTGTGTTTGTGATCTCAACACAATCAATCGTACACGTGGTTAACGTTGTACATGTTCCAAGAGCATCTCCTCGAAGACGTCGCACTCACAACTTGACGAACTTCGTTTGAAGTCACTCTGAAGTCCTCATAATTCTGGTGACCTCTTCCAGTGCCACAAGATTTAAATCCTCAGCTATTGTATTTTTGATCAAGACTCCCAAGTTTCACTTAGCAACCATTTTATTAGGTAGATGTTTGACTTAAAGTGCAGGACCCCCCCTTGGCCTGGATCTCTTGGTGTCTTCAGATTAGTCAGCTGCACATTCATTCATGCCGACAGTCTCCTGTTCTAACTTCCCAAAGGTGTTCAACTGGATCCAGGGCGGGAGACTGTTGACGCAAGGCAGGTTGGGTCCATGGATTCAGACTCTGACTCCACCATCTGCACAAATGAAACACAAACTGTCCAGCTTTGGTGAGACTCAGGTTTCTGGTCTTGGTGACAGGAAGCAGAACCTTACATGGTCTTCTGTTGTTGTAGGTCGGACGTGTTGTTCACACTGAAGCTTCTCTGCTCAGCACAGTTATAAAGAGTGGTTATCTGAGTGACTGCAGCTTCTCTGTTTGTCCATTCTCCTGACCTCTGGTCACCACAGAGCTGCTGCCCATTGGTATTTGTCTGACGTCTAATTTTTCAGGGTCAGTTTTTGCTTCTTTCCTTTCGTCGCCTTTTTCTCATTTTCTCCTTAATTATTATTTTTATACTTTTCTCTTTCCAACCTCCTGCCTCGTCTCTTTCTTGTCTTCCACCCAGAGTCAGGACTTGGCGCTGATCCACCACAGACTGTGTGTGTTTAACAGCCATTTAATCGGACCCTGATAGTCTTAATTAGTGTGGGAGAAGCGCTCTGTTGCTCCCCCGAGACTCATTATCCCTCCTCGTTCTCTTCCTGCGTGGGCGAGAGGAGGAGGAGACAGACGCAGGAGGCGACAAAGTGAAGGACGTGGAGTTGGAAAGAGGAAGAAGAGGGGAAGTGAGGAAGGAGTGATGAGGAGGAGGAGTAGGAACCAAGTGAAGGTTCCTGTGGCTCCATCTGGTGGTGAGAAACATCAACTGCATTTCAAATCCTGAACTTCAAGTGTTTCCAAATGAAAAACAGCTGATTCTTCACAGTTATGTTTACATTGTTCATAAAAACAAGGTCTTGAAAAATCCTAAAAACATGGAATTCAGTTTCCTTAAATAAAAGCCTTAGGATGTCTTAAAGTCTTAAATTTCATTTAAAAAGATCTTAAATATCTTCGGTGTTAAATGTTTTTGTACTCAGTTGTGTGGTGTTGGGAGATGTTTTAATTTTAATAAAAACTTTAATGAATAACTCTTAATTGGTTAATTCATTTATTCAAGTTATGTCACTTATCTGAACCAAGGTATCACTAATTCAATTAATTACATCATGATAAATTACTTTTCCACGCTGCTCGTCCAGCAGACTTTGTCCCGTGTGATGGTGAAACAAGAATTCAATTTTATTCTATCTGGTATTAAAAAGTCTTAATGAATCTGGTGAACTCTATAACAGATGACGTTGCTTCTTTAAATGTTGGATAACAGAGATATGGATCTTTAAATGTGAATGCAGATTGATTTGATACAGAAAATGCGGTATATTTAAGGTATTCAATGCTTATACCAGCGTCTGAATCCATCAGTTTGGTGTTTTATTATTTTTATTAGCTCATAAATTCAGTTGTTAATCTTTCACACTTTATAATAAGCCATAAAGCCTAGAGTTTCAAATGTTAGTAAATGGTTAATAAACTGATTAAAGCTGCAACTGACAATTCTTTTCACGATCAGTTAATCGATTCATCGAGAACAAATGTTTTGTTTTGTCAGAAACATTCAGTTTAAGATGAATAAAACCAGCTGATATTCATATTTAAAGAGCAGGAACAAATGGATTTCTGACTTTTATCAATATTTAATTGATAATGAAAATTCTTGCTCCTTTATTAATTAACTAATCGTTAAGCTCCAGGTCGATATTCTGTGGGGTGATGATAGTGTCGACCTAATGACCTCGAAACCAAAGAGTAAGAGAGCTACAGGAAGTTCTCACAACATGGCAACCAACACTTATTAAAGATGAATTATTGATTTATTATCCAATACTAAATCATTAGTTACAACTTATAAAGATTGGCTAATTAGAAAACGGCACCTTGTCGTTAGTTGTTTCGCATGGCTTCGAATTTCCAGAGATTCAAGGAACAAAAACAGCGTCTCACTTTCTGAGAAAACCTTTATTCAGGATTCTTCAACCCGTGAGGTTTTTCCTACAGAACATGTAAACACACATATTCACTCATTTATTACATGACGAGCAGACCAGGATGACGCTGCAGCCGTGTCTCATTATTGAAGGATTTTCTAAAAGTGACGTCCAAATGTTTCCATTATTTTTTTATGTTAGAAAATGTTGCTTTTTCACCTTATCCATAAATTCTTATATTTATTTCACTTTTACTTGGATTTCCATTTGATTTCAGACTACAGCTATTGTTTTATACAACATGTGACCGAGTTGTGATTAACAGACAGGGGCGGGGCTTAATGTTTCCCCAGAGACAGGTTAAAAAAAATGGCAGTTGACTCCACCTTTAATGTTTGTCTGAAGGTGGGCTTAAACATTTTCATGTGACTTGTGCATCACCGGGGGCTGGAACCAATCAATTATCAATAATCATCATAACCAGGATATCAACAAATTAACTCTAGTTTATAAATCAAGACTAAATCTTTACCTCTCCCCTCTATCGCAAACAAAAATGGTGGAAATGGTAATTAATATTGTAAATCATTATTATGACAATTTTTTTTTAATCAATATTTATATCAAATATATTGACCCAAGTTTCTCAGTGTCCCAGCCCCAGGAAAAAAAAACACATGTAAAAACAATTTGCTGTCAGTGGTTCAAACTTGACTTTTGGGATGAAACAGGCAGTAAGGGGTTAAATTTTAAATGAACACAATTTATCTTAAACAATTAAACAAAAAATAGCAACAGAGATAAAAATCGAGTGTTCGTCCTTTGAGTCTTCAACACTTAAATCTCTTTTCATGAGTGTGTTCTACGTGGAGTGTGTGTGTGCGGCCCAAACTCCGCTCGCCGAACATTCGTCAATGGGCGACCGCGAGTCTGAACGGGTGTCAGCACCGGAGTTCCACTGGTTCTCAACGGACCCGGGGAAAGACGTGATGCGATTGTCTGCGTGGAGCTGGAAGTCTCTCCGAGAGCTTTTCGAGTGAGCGTCAATGGGTTGCTTGGGCTCACGCTGAGAGTCAATGGGGGCGTTATGTTTGGAGCGGGCATCAACGGGGAACTGTGAGTTGGAGCTGGGGTCAAAGTGGTTGTGATGTTTTGAGTCAGAGTGGCGAAGGTCTGAGTGGGAGTCAACAGTAGGTTCGGCTCGAGAACTGCACTTCCTGTGTGCAGTGTGGAAGGTGGAGGAGGGGGGTAAGGCTGTGTGGTTGGAGTGTCCATCAATCATAGTGGTGACAAAGCGAGAAGAATGCAGGTTAGCGGATGGCGGAGGACTTCTACGATGCAAATCAATGGGTGGCGGGTGACCACCGGGCGATCGATCCCCGTGATTGATTATTGATGATGGCGTGCCATCGGCCAGTCCTTCTGAAGCTGCACTGGAAGAGTGGAGATCAACAGTAGATTTGGGACTTCTAGGATGCAAGTCAATGGGTGTCAACCTGCCACTGGGAGCTGCTGTTGGCACAGGGTTCAGTCTAAGCTTTTGTGACAGGTTCTCTCTTTTATTGGAAGAGTGCGAGTCAATGGGTGAGGAGGGATTCTGAGTCCTGGATTCGAGGGACGAACCCGAAACAGCAGGTGACGTGACGTTAGAAGTGACTCCTGAGAAAACACCACTACCTGCCGGCGTGCCTCCAGCACAAACACTGCTGGAAAGATGGAGGTCAACGGGTGCTACCTGACAGGAATTCATTAAAGTCTCATTCCTGCAACCTCCGGAGGTAGAGTCAGTGCGCGCTCGTTTCTCTTTGGACCAGCCGGTATCAGCTGAATGAAAATCAATGGCAGATAAAGAATTCACAGGATGTAAGTTAATGGGTGAAGATCCGACACCACAGGAAGGTGTTTCCTTTGTGCTCTCACGACAGGAATGTAACTTTGAAGAATGAAGAGAATTCAAGAAATCCAGATGTGGAGTGGTATTTTCAGACCCAGAAGATGAGTGGATATCAATGGGGGGTTTGTGACTTATGGAATGGATCTCAGTGGTTAATGCTCGGACTTTAGGAGAGTCAATAGGTGTTAAATGAAAGGAAGGATGCAGGTCAGTGCTAACGCTGCTAGCAGACGCCAAAGCGCTCTTTAAATGTTTCTTCAGTGTTGAAATGGGCGGGATGACCTGGTGATCTTTGGGCGGATCGGGAGACAAACGGGAGTCGACGGGATTTAAATTGAGGTCAACAGGATTATTTGCACCAACTGGGTCAACGTCGATGGAGGCATGAGGTGAGTGGAGGCCAGCGGGCGACAGGTGTGGACTCCCAGCATCTTTGTGTTTTAATGGTGGTGGCGTGTTTCTGTTGTGTGACCGAACAGGACTGGCCTTTTTTAGGAGTGGAGGGATGTCCACGCCCTCGTGTCTGACTCCGCCCTCCTTCAGCTGCTGAAGAGAAGGCGGCGGCGGTGGCGTGAAGGTACGACAGTCCGACCCCTGATTTTGTTCTCGCTCCACAGGCAAATCAGCATCGGGACGTCTCGTCTCAGCCAACCAGTCGCCCTGATTGGAACGAGCCTGAAGACATTTTCTTCTGGTGTCGGGGGAGGAACTAAAGTTCGAAGACGAGTCACGTTTAGGAACAGCAATTTCCTTGAGGTCATTTAGGATGGTTGCTAGCAGACAGCTGTCAGAGGTCGTAACGGCAGCAGAGTCTTTGTCTCCTGGACGCTGAGCATCCGCACTCGTTGCCTCTCTTGGATGATTATCAGTGGTCGTCTTCGTGTCGACCTTTCTGATTGGTCCATGTAAGTTCGAAGACAGCCCTCTATCATCACTCCACACCAGCAGTGAATCATTCTCTTCGACATTTTCCACGTCCACGTCATCGCTGTTGTCGCTGTTATCGATTGCGATGGGACCCGATTGGCCCGCTGGCTCCGTCTCCGACCCGTCAGATCCCCGGTCTAGGATGTCAACGGGAAGCTCGCCAATTTCACCTTCCAAGGCCCCGCCTACACCGGCAGAATGCACCAACGGGAGAGGAGGGAGGTCGGAGAAGTCGACGGTCTGCTGGCTGCTGAGCGGACTACTGCTGCCGCTGCTGATGTTTTTGTTGTTGAGGTCGTCGTGGCTGCTGTCGCTGTCGAGGGTGATGATGACTGGAGAACTGAGAGGAACAAAGAGAGTGTCAATAAAGTTTAATGACCTTGAATCTCAGACAGGAACAGAGTTATGCAGCCTCTTGATGAATAAACTCCACATTTCTAACTGTAAAAAAACCTCGTCCCTGCTGATAGTTTACTCTGAGTGGAGATTTATCTTTACAGATTTTTTAATCTAAACATCTCATTTCATTAAATTAATGAAATTCTTGGCAGCAACTAACCACAAAAGAAAAAGACACTGATGAAAAAACTGAATTGATTTATAACTGATTAATTTGACCATTTGTAATCACCAAATATTTTATAATGGACTAAAACATTTTGCAGTTTTTTTTTATTACAGGGAATTACAGCCCTCAGACATTTTTAATCGGCCAATCAGAAGGAAGTATTAATAATAATAAACTCTATTTATAAAGCACTTTTCTTACAAGAGATGTAGCTCAAAGTGCTTTACGATAAAAAAAAAATCAAATAGTACAGTAAAATAAGGACAATGAAAACAGACAGTAGCTGATAAAAAAAGTAAATGGGAATAAAAACAGAAACCATATTCAACAATAATAAAAACTGTAACTGAGTTATCAGTCATTTTTCACCAAATAATAATCTACAAAAAAATTAGTTCATTTGTTAAAACATCACGGAGTACAGCTGTTGTTCTTCTTGTTGATGGGACTAATGGTGGCAGGCCGCCCCCTGTTGGCTGGTTTTACAACTGCAGGGAGTTTAAACTCAACAGGAAATCATGATATTTGTTTAAATGGTTGATTTTAATTCAGTAATTACAAGCTGTTCAATATTTTCCACCACGTTCACATTGTAATTAAATGAAAATATTTTTTGGCAGTTAATTCGACCACGTGGCTGCTACCTGTTGTGTGGCATCTTTCGGTGGCGTTTCCTGCGGCGTTTGCGGGCGGGAGGTTGTGTCGCGTCGGACATGATAGTGCCCTCGTAGATGATCTCCACACTCGGACTCCGGTCTTCTCTGGACCTCCTGCCGCTGCTGGACCACAGACACACAGACAGACAGGAAACGAGGGTTAAAACGTGGATTTTAACCCGGGACAATTCCACATGTTGATGAGATCTGACTTCTTTAAACAGCGTCCTGTTTGTAAGAGAGGAACTTCAGGTTTGCTGTTTCTACTCTAATTACAGAAACATCAGTGTAAGACAATACAGTTCAACAGCATCACAACCTCCATCCTCCAAACTGATCCTTCAGCTCAAACAACAGTTTCAACACAAACTGAAACTAAACATCTGAGAAACAATGAATTCTGGGACGTGGGGATAATTGTATCTGAGGAGTCCCACGATAATAACAGTCTTACTGTTTCCCTGAGAAACCGTGGAAATCAAAAGGCAAACCACAACCATGTTTTCTGGGACAGTTGGAGACGGATGCACAAAGCATCTTTCAAATGTGAAATCTGTCTAAAATAAATAAGAGTTAGTAATTATAATATTTTGGATATATACCTTGAGACTGGCTTAAAAGAGAAAAGAGATAAATATTTACTGAACAACTACTGGTGGCTGGTAAAAAGACTCTTAGCAGGAAAACCCAACTCTAAATGTGTGGATGGAAACTACAGCAGACATTTATAAAATGTCAATCAAACTGGAACAATGAACCACATACTGGAAAAAATGGATTAACTATGTAACACCCAATAAGCCTGATTCTATTTTCACAAATCCATCATTTTATTCCTGAGAAAAGATCCCTCCCCCTTTGTGTTCTTTTTCATTGTGTCTTTTTCTTTCCTATAAACGTCATAAACATTTAGTAACACAAAGGAAACAAAAAACAAACAAACAAAAAAAACACACACAAAAACAAAAGAACCCCCAAAAAAAGAGGAAAAACAATATATATATTAATAACAAACAAACAAAATGAAAAAGAAAAACAAACAAAAACAGGAAGTGTCGCTCTCACCTCTCTCCACAGTAACTACTCTCCCTCCTGTGTCTCTCCCGTTTCCTCCCTCCTTCTCTCTCCCTCCTCCTCCTCCTCCTCTCCTTCTCCCCCCTCTCCCTCCTCTTCTCCTTGCGGTGGCTGCTGCTCGGCCTCCAGGTCGGGTCCTTGTCGTTGCTGTCCAGGTGGCGGCTCTTGTACTTCCTCTTCCCACCGGGTTTTTCTCTGTGGTGAGTGTCGCCGGGGGAGAGCGAGGGCGTCGGCGGCGTCTGCGGTGGTGGTGACGACGGTGGCTGCGGGGAGGAGCAGAGGGGTGAGGAGGAGGAAGAGCAGGAGCGCGAGGAGACAGAGGAGGTAAAGGGGGAGCAGTGGTACTCCCAGCTGGAGTCGGGTGGGCTGGGCGGCAGCGGTGAACCGGACTCAACGCTGGAGTAAAACGGCGAGGGAGAGTGGGAGCGGCGGTGCATCATGGCGGGATAGATGGATCGGTTTGGGTTGTACAAGGTACCACTCCTCTCCCGCCCTCTTCTCCTCTTCTTCCTCCTCCTCTTCTCCCTCACCACCTCACTACCACACTGTTTCCTGTCTCTCCAGCTCTCCGGCCGCTGCTCGCTCGGGCTGAGCGTGCACACGGACTCCCGGCTTCGCCCCGAGCTCACCGACCAGGAGCGTGCACGTGAGCGACGCCCACCCGCCTCGCCGTCTTTCTCCTTCGGCTTGTCGTTCTGCTCCTCTAGGTAGGCGCCAGATGTGGAGGGAGGGATTGTAGGTAGGTACGAAAGAGGAGGGGTGGTGGAGGGGAGGGGCGGAGCATCCTCAACCATCTTTTCCTCCTCTCTCTCCTTCTCCTCCTCCTCCTCGGTGTCGGAGGAGAGCTGCACCAGCTCCGGTGTCCGCTCTGCGATCGGCTTCTTGTATCCAACGATCAGACACTCCTCCTCCCCCTCTTCCTCCCGCTTCTCTCCCGCGTCCTTATTGGCTGGCTTGTGTGTGTCGGGGCTGAATGACAGTGAGGTGAGTGAACATGACGGCTCGGCAGTAGAGTAGGAGGGGCCCGGCGTTTCGTCGTCCCAGGCAGACAGGCTAAGGCTACTTCCTGTTTGAATCACATCATCGTAAGTGCTCCCCGCTCTCCCTTGCAGCCTCTCCTCTGACATTCCCCCCCCCCGGCTCTCCTCCTCCTCGCCCTCTGATATGGCAATGACGGAGCTGCTGTCAGACGGGCTGCTCATCCCATCTAGCTCCATGGCCGTGGCGGGCGGCTCATACACCGCCTGCAGGTCATAGTTTTCCAGGCTGAGCGGTGAGCGGGCGAAGCTGACCAGCTCGTGCAGGAAGTGGTCGGTGCGAGCCAACAAGAACGGCCGCAGCTCTTCTTCTATGGTGGGCGTGTCCTCCAAGCCGTGGCGGGCCAGCCGTGCCATGATGATGCGTTGGACGATGTCGACCAGCGTACCGTGAGCACCATATAACACCGTGAGCTCCCGCCGTAGCCAGGGGCGGAGTCTGTTCAGGTGGGCTGGGTTGCGACGGAAGCTCTCTGCTGTGATGTCACGATGCTGCGCCTGGTTACCGCTGACCCCGGCAACACCGCGGACCCGTATGCCACAGCGGTAGAGCGCGCGGCGGAAGGCCACACACTCTCTCTCCCTCAACCGCCGCACAGTTCCACCTTCTCGCTGCAGCCGCTGCCTCGCCGCCAGACGGGTCATCAGCCGCCGTGACGCCCGGTCGTTGGGGGCTACTGACACTGCCCCCCCAAGGCCCGTCAGTCCCTCAAATATCACACCGCGCTCCGCCAGATCTGCCCCTCCCCTCATCCTCTGCTGCTCCAGGTCTTCCCCCTCCCCACTGTCCTCGGCGACCATGGGAGACACAGCGGGATGGTGAGGAAGAGGGGGGAGAGGAGGAGAGTCCAGGTACCATTCCCACACCCCCGTCCTCTCCCCCGTCCTCCTGCTCCCCCCTCCTCTCCCTCCCCTCTCCCTCCTCCGCCTCCTCGTCGTTGTCTCTCCGCCGTCCGTTGCCCTGTGCCTCCTCAGCATCAACCGCATCTGGTGGTCGCTCCTCGCCGCCGACGCCATTGCGGCCACCATTGCCACAGTGGCGGCCACGCTGCTGTTGGCGGGCGCCGGCCGCAGCGTGTACTCCTTGAAGTCATCCTCGGCACGGACCGAGTGCAGGATGGAGGCGAAGGGCTGCTTGCAGAGCGGACACTCTGCCTTGTTGTGCGACCACTCCTGGATGCAGGGGAAGCAGAAGCGGTGCAGGCAGCGGTCCAGGTACGCCAGGTTGTTGAAGCGGTCCAGACAGATGGGGCACTTGGAGTCAGGTGATGCCTCCTCTGCCGCCACCACCGCCCTCGCCGAGGCCGAGGACGTGGGCGGAGAGGAGGCGGTGGCAACAGTGGTCGAGGTGTTACTGGTGTTTTTCCTCCGGCTGCTGCCGCGACCGCTGGTCTCTCGACTCCGCTCCTCCTCCTCAGCCGGCTGACCGCCTCCCACTGCACCTGCACCATCACGACGGCGCACACGCAGTTTCATGCGTGTGGGCGCCATCACCTGAACACAGAGAACAGACCGTGAGATACATTCAGGGTCATGTGATCACTCCTCACTTTCTGTGTGTTATTCTAACAGTCTAGTCACACTGGTGTCACATTGTGACTGTGTTTGTAAGATGAACTAAAGAAACCAGAAGCAGCTGAAGGTCTTTAACTTTTGTTTGTGTTTTTGTTTTTCTTCTTCTGTTGTGTTTGAACGACCTCAGACCTTCAGCTGTTCAATAAAAACTACACCTGGTGAAGGCAGAGCAGCTGTCTCAGGACACTTTCATGGAATGATGCTTCAGTTTACATCATCAGTTAGTTCTTCAGTGGTGGAGCAACAACAAAAGCTAACACAGAGCTAAGCTACATTCACCCTTCTTCTTTCTACTTCACCATTACAAAAACACAATCCTCGGGAGAGAACGACGCTGCATATATAACATTTTAGCTGCTACTAGCCTAGCATGCTAACGCCAGCGAGCAGAGCTGTACTGGCATTTATCGAGCCGGCAGTCTCGATATCCTCCTCTCTGCTCGCTTCAGACACGTTTATTGGTCCTTCTATCTAACGGCTTGGACCGGTGGCAACCGCCGGTAAACGCTCGTCACACTGCGGTAGAAAACGACAAACACAAAAACGTTCCTTCTAGCTTGTTAGCATGCTAACGAGGTTAGCTCTCCGTACCTGAGCAGAAGTAGACTCCCCGGGTCGCTCCGGGAGCTTCTCATCCGGGTTTTTTCTCCTCCTCCCGGCAGAATTCCGCAACGTGAGCGGCATCCGCCGTCGGCGACGTTATCAGTCTCCCGGGCTCCGTTGCTCTGATCCGTTCAGACCTAAACTCCGGTTAGAAACGGAGACATTTGTGTCGGTCGTTTTTGTCCGAAAGCACAGCTACTCACAACTGGAATGAGAAAGATGCCGCGGTGGATGATGGGAAATGGAACGTAATAATTTTTCTTGAACCAAAGATCGCAAATAAAGAAGATGACTCATTCAAACCACAACAGACGAACCGTGGGTCCACATTTTGTCTTAATAAATCATTATTTTGACTAAAACCATCATTTGTGTTTCTTGTTGCATTACTCTGGGTTTGTCATAGTCACCTCTGGTTTATATATAAGTAGGCCTGGCGTGTTTTATTGGCGTAAGAAAGGCAGCGTGAGCCTGAATTTACTTGTTCTTTGCCAATTCCATTAAAACACAGGAAAATACATGTGGGGACTGTGGGGTATTTAGTATCAGAAAATGGAAACAAATTAAGTACAAATACCTTAGAATTGTACTTGAGTACTTTGTTACTCTCCATTACTGCTCAACAATGACTCATATCTCCTGCCCATGCCAATCCTATGTGTGAGTGCGTGTGGTTCCAGGAAAAGGAAGCAGAGTAAGACATTGTCTTTCTGATTTTTCGCTACGATCGTAATGGTTGTGTTCTCAGTGCTGCCTCCTAACGGTCAGAGTGCAGAACATCCATCTACCCCGCGAGAGCAGCCAGGTAAAACTGTCTGTTTTACGTCATGTTTTACACAAAGTTTAGTAAATTAACCAGGAGAGGAAACGTGTTAAAGAAGATCTTTGAAAGGTTGTAATCTATTATTTTAATATAAAGTCAGTCGTTTAATCTGCCGTTAACACTCTGAAACACAAGATGGCGCAAATGTCCGTTAAACGGTGGCGAAGCAACAACCGCTAAACTCATAAAGAAGAGGAGGAAGTCCGCGGTGTAAACAAACAGAATCGGTGTTTCGGCGGGTAGAATCTGGATTAAATGAGAAGATGGAGACATTAAGTAGACGGGGACTGGACAGGATCTACTCTGTGGTACTTTAATTACACCCGGTTTCAGTCAAATGTTGCTCTAGGGGACTGGAAAGGCTGTGTTAAAGTAGCTGCTAACGGCTAGCTAGCAACTAGTTAGCAACCAGCCATAAAATGGAATGCTTAAAATGAAGATTAGATGATGAATTAGTGATATTAGCTGGCGAGGAGGTAATAAGATGCACATTGATTATGAAAATATAATAATGATGATAATAATAATAAAGCTAAACTTTATAGAATAAAGCCTCTAAATAAAAAGACAGCAAAAGTAATGTCATAATAAATAATGAAATAAATTGAGAATCTATTTGCAGACAGTTATGTTGGTTCTGAAATGGGATATAATAAATTGAAATGAGATTTTAGTTAAATATGATGGTATTAAAGATGAATAACAACCAACAATTCTGGCACTTGTGTGTAGATCTGCAACAATGAATCGATTAGCCGATCAAAAGGGAACTTACCAGCAGCTGTTTTGATAATCAACTGAATGTTAAAGTCATTTTTCTAGCAAATGAGCCAAACATTTGTTGACTCTAGATTCTTAAACGATAAACAAAACAAAAAACAAGATGATGTCTCATCGGGCTGAAGGATGTGATGGACATTTTTCACTATTTTCTGATGTTTTGTTGACCAAATGATTAGTCAGTTAATCAAGAAAGTAAGTGGCAGATTTATCAGGAATAAAAATAATAATTAGTTGCAGCCTTAAACAGATTAATAACCAACAATCCAGAGACTTTAGAGCTGCATATGTCTTGGGATAAATGGGTATTTTATGGGTTTTTTAATACGTAAGTTATAAATCTTTTAAACTGCAAACACTTACTGGCATCTTTCTATTCAAGTAATATTTTATATAAATCTCTTAAACCTGAATTTAAGCTGAAAACAGTTTGAGTTCAACTTTCTGTTTCAGTTCTAGCTATTTTAAATACGGTTGTGTGGATGTGTTGGTGTGTTCATGTATGTTCGCTGTCGTTCTTTGATGTTGTTGAGCAGCTGAAACACGTCTTTGTTTCTCGTCTCTCAGGTCTTTCTGGCGGTCGTGGTCTTGTCCTGGTCTTATGTGATCTACGCCAGCAGAATCGCGGCTCATTGGCTGCTGGAGAAGAGGACCACCGCCCTCCAGGAAGACTGACACTGGAGCGTCAGTTCACGTCAGTGTTTATGCACAAACTACACACAGAGTTGTGGGTTAGACGGGTTTAAACCTGTGTCACCTGAACGTCACTAGAGGTCACTGTGTCTGAAGATGAACTGAAACCTGCTGCTCGCCTGGTTTCAGAATAAGAGCTCACATCATCATTAATTCATCATAAATGTCAGATTAATGTAAATAAAACAACATCAATCAAATGTGTTAGTTGATGCAGAGACACAGGTGTGTCTCCTGCTGACATGAGGTCAGGTAACGTTAGCAGGGGAGACTCTGCTGTGTTAATGTAGACTAATATATTTGACAGGGTATTGATCCTGCAGTAGAGTGTAAGGAGAACAATGTTCCACCAGTTGTTTTTCTCTTTATCACCATTTTCCAAGTGAAGGAACAGTTTTGTTTTTCAGACTGACTCTCGGCTCCAGGTTCAGTCAGTTTATACCAGAAAAACCAGCTGAAGTAAAAACAAAGGAAAACATTCAGCTTGTCAGTAGATCACAAAGTAAATGTGCTAAACATGACGTTACCTTACACATATTTTATTTATTTTACTAATTTGACAAATATTAATTTAATGCCAGATTGACTGAACGAATCTTCTGTTTTTTGTTTTTAGATTTTTCAAAACTCTGTTTCCTGTCCGTCGTCCTGCTCTGGGATCAGCTGATGGACCAGTTAAACACAACCTGCTACAGACCTGGCCTCTAGAGACCTACAGAGACCTACATAGACCTGTACAGACCTGCAGAGACCTACAGAGACCTGTAGAGACCTACAGAAACCTACATAGACCTGTACAGACCTGCTGAGACCTACAGAGACCTGTAGAGACCTACATAGACCTACATAGACCTGCACAGACCTGTAGAGACCTACAGAGACCTACATAGACCTGTACAGATCTGCAGAGACCTACAGAGACCTACATAGACCTGTAGAGACCTACATAGACCTCTAGAGACCTACAGAGACCTGTAGAAACCTACAGAGACTGGTAGAGACCTACATAGACCTGCACAGATCTGCAGAGACCTACAGAAACCTGTAGAGACCTACAGAGACCTCCTCAGACCTCCTCAGCTCCTCACTGAGTCTTCTGTATGTGGAATAAAGGGGGCTCGGTGATATTTATTGAACCTGCTCAGACATGCTGTAGTAATTCCTACAGCTAAATCCATTATATTGATAATAAATCACTTCTGTCATTTTCATTGATTTCAGCCTCTGATGTGAGTCTTTGCTGGTTTTCTGAGTGAACGTAAACAGAACCTGTGAGGGACATTTTTCACTATTTATTTTCATTATTTTTTAATAATTAACGAATCAATCGAGAAAATAATCTGCAGATCATTTGACAATGAAAATAATCTTTAGTTGCAGCTTTAAAATCCACATATTGTCAAATATGTTGCAGTAAAATAATAAACAAACAACCCGTATGTGAAATATTAATGTAGGTCCAGTGTCCCTGTTGATTGTTTTTATTGTGACATCACAGTGTCTCAAAACACAAGAGAAAGTTATTTAAAATATATAATAACAACATTCCTTATTCAAACAACATTAATTATGAATAATTAGTAATAACAAGTAACAAGAATTATCATACAGATTTACTGAATTCAATTTAACTCATTTTCACTTTCTGATATATGTTATTACCATGGTTACCGAATGATCCTACATAAATATGTTGCTTAGCTTAGCTTAGCATAAACACTGGAAACCGAGGGACAAGTTCACTGATTAACATGTTTTATCTCATTTATTGAATCTGTACAAAAGCAAAACACATGGAGGTTGTTGTTTGTCTTTTTACCTTTAAACAGACATGAGCTAGGCTAGCTGTTCCGCCTGTTTCCAGTGTTAATGCTAAGCTAGGTATCATCTATTTCTGTCCTTCATTAATCCAGAACTCTGTTTTCTGTTCCAGGATGTTGGAATAGAAGAGAAAAACTTAGTTTAGTTTTTCATTTGTATTTAAATCTGAAGTTTGTCAGGATTTGTTTTTAACGCCGACATGAAAACGTTCAGTGAGACAGAAGAGAAGGGAGTCTCCAGGTTTATGTCAGAGATTCAATTTAAACAAAACCATATGAATGGAAACGCACATCAGCTCATTGTAAGTGTGTGTGTGTGTTCGTCTGATGTATCCAGTAACTAAAGGCTCTGACACACACACACACAGTGTTATTTTATAATGATGTGTTTGATGTGTGTGTCCTCAGATATGTAAATGCTCTCAACAGAATGGGTGACTGAGAGAGGGCGAGCGAGCAAAAGATAGAATGAGAGAGAGAGAGGAGAGGCTCTTTAGGTGAGTACTCATTCTATTAACAAAACCACTTCAAACACACACACACACACACACACACGTGTTATCTCATCTGTAATTAAAAACCAGGCTGTCGTCCGTGCTTCTTCTTCTGTGTCCTCTCGCTGTGTTCGGGGCCCCGGGGGCCTCTTCTTTTCAGGGTGGGAGGGGTCTGCAGATAAAAACAATCCGGGATGGTTCAGAAAATTGTGGGAAAAAGTTGAACAGAAACTTCTGATTTAACCTGAATGTTGTGGTTTGAGTCCTAATGAAATACAACATGTTTCCTGCTTGACGTCTGACTGGTGCTGACAGTCGAACTAAAAATACAGAATCCATCTGTTTGGATTTGTTATTAAAGATTGTTTGTTTGTTTGTTTATGATGTTAACGTCTAATGTATTTGAAAATGTTTTGTAGTTATAGAAATGGCGTCCAAACTGCAAATGTGTGTGTGTGTGTGTGTGTGTGTGTGTGTGTGTGTGTGTGTGTGTGTGTGTGTGTGTGGGGGAGAGCTGCCTTTTGCAGCTGTGGAGCTCTCATGCAGATGAGACCATGTAAAACACACACACACACACACACTGCAGTGTTCTCCTGTCTAAATATGTTGAGATAAAAAGTCTGATTTTAGAGATCTGAATTCATGTGGTTTGAAATTGTAGCTTCTGGACTAAAAGCTGGAGGGGAGGTTCTCAGCTGATGAACTTCAAATTCAGTCATTGATCATTGGTGATAGGTTTAAACATCTGGGCAATAAAAACAATTTAGTAGATGTAAAAGTTCATAATCAGGTGTTCATTGTCTTTCCTTCCATATCTCAGTCTTTGTATGAGCAGGGAACAAAATAATGAATTTAAAATGTTTGTTTCATGTTTTTTCGAGAAAATCTGAGAACTCATCTTCGGTTAGTAAGAAAACTCAGATCATCTAAGTTCCACATCACCTCCTCATGTCATCATCCTCCTCCTCCTCTCTCAGGTCTCCTCCTCTTCGTCTGTCTGTTGTCATGTCGGCCATCTTGGCTGCTAACAGGTAAACAAAGCCACCCCCCCCTTCTCATCTCTGTCTCTTCAAGTCGTCCATCTGCTCAACACTGTCACATGAATATTTATACAGTGCGTCCATGCCAGCAGCAGAGATGCTAATGAGCTAACGAAACCAACCAGAACCATCAAACTGATGAACGGAGGCTGTTTTACAGTTTATTATATTTATTATTAATAATTCTGAGGTCATGAGTCCAAACCCCTCCAAAGTAAAACCCGTCGATGATTTAAAATCTTTTCACATTGGTTCTATTTTCTTTAGTTTGTTAATTAGTATTTCAGAATTATTATAGACTTTTAGAAACTGACGAACTTCAGATGTAATGATATTAAAATAACTCACAGAGAAGCTTTAATGATCAGTTTTAATGATGTACAGACACGGACTGTGTTTACTCAGCTGTTTATTGCAAACATGACACAACATAAATCCACACAAGAACAACAATATATGGTTTTATACATTTGTTTTTGTGCAGTTTATAGTCTCTGGTCTCCAGTCTCCAGTCTTTAGTCTCTAGTTTCCAGTTTCTAGTCTTTAGTCTTTAGTCTGTAGTTTCTAATCTTTAGTCTTTAGTCTCCAGTCTTTAGTCCAGCAGAGATTTTTAGACCAGTTCTCTGGTGTTTTTTCATTAAGACCCGGTTCATCCCTTCGTTCATGTTTCCTCTTAGAACCTTTTAAGGAACCATCAGTGAAACTAACTACTTCCTGGGGATGTTTCACATTAAAACCCTACCATTAAAGTGATGGACTGTGATAGGCTTTTAATGTGAAACAACTGCGTAGAAACTGTTTCTTTCTTTATACATTAGACTGAAAGTATCTTTGTCGATTATGATGATGTGTTGTTAAGATGACGTGTTCAAGAGTCTGATGTTCAGTGGATTAATCACAGATAATAGACAGATACATGTAACAACATATAACAACATACAACAACATATAACACATTATACAAACGTTTCAACATGTGAAGAAACACGGATGACGACTGAAGAGAACTAATCAAATGATGAACTCAAGAGTTTGGGGGTCAGGCCGGATCCAGGAGCAGATCGTCGTTCAGAAACCCCGGCATGGACGAATACAGCTCCCGCTCTTTCTCCATCTCTTTCTCCGTCTCCATGGTGACGTGCTTGGTCGTCTTGGTGTCCGGGCTGACGTCCCTGGCGACCAGAGACACCTTCTTCCCCGCCAACCAGTAAGTCACCATGTCGCCTTTCCCCTGGTAGAGACAAGACAGAGACAGAGTGTTACCAGGCAGCTCCCAGTGCTCCCAGTGGTTGGACAGAGCTGATGGGAGCAGGAGGCTCACTTTGACCTGCAGCATTCCTCTGCACTCCAGCACATAGCCGCCGATCTCCTCCAGCAGGTAAAATGCACTGGAGCTGCACTGGATCTTCAGGGCTGCAAAGACACCGACTAAGTTTTGGAAATGGCAGGTTTTTACATTTCTACCATTAGTTTCAGTTAATTTCTATGAAAAGATAATGAGTTTAGTCTTGTTTGAAATCATTTATCTGTCACAGTAAACGTTAAGTCATGAGGAGAAAGAATAAAAGCACTTAAGGCGTCCTCCACAACCACTGGTCACCCAGTTACCCAGGCTGGTGGACTCCATCCTAGACGCTGTGTTAACGGTGTCCCCGAACAGACAGTAACGAGGCATCTTCGTCCCTACAACACCTGCAACCACCGGACCTAAGGACCGAGAGAGAGAGAGAGAGATTAATAAAGAAGCAAAATAGATTAAATAATATAATATTATTTAGATTTGTAAAAAGTTTCCGACAGCCTCTGCGAGTACCGGAGTGTATCCCGGCTCGTATCTGCAGCTGCATGTTGGGTTTGTGAGGGATCCTGAAGGTGCGACAGACTCCCACCAGGTCCAGAGCCATGCTGGCGATCTCTGAGGCGTGGAGGATCCCATTTTCCTGGGGAACGCCGGACACCACCATGTCTACACAACCACACGTACACAATGATACAACAACAAATCTGTTTTTGTTATAGAGAGGTGATTGTTTTAGTTTTTGGAGACTGCTGTCTGAGGTTTAATACTTGGTTTTTGGGTTTAGGTTAGACTTAGGTTAGGTTAAGGGGTTAGGGAATACACTGAGGGAACTCACAGGCATCTCCGATGGTTTCCACCTTGTAGACGTCATAGTTGTCGATGATGTCATCAAATGTCGTGTAGAGTTTGTTAAGGAAATCCACAACCTGGTAGGGAGTGCTGGTACTCGACAGCTGGGTGAAGCCCACGATATCACTGCACACACGTGGAGTATTCAGAACCTTTATTGAAGTAAAAGTACCACCAACATTCCTGGGACTATGTATCTTCTTTGAAACTGGCAGATCACGACTACCACTAAACTTTTGATCTGTCAGTCGGACAGTTGTTAGTTCTCTCTGCCTCTACCTGAAGAAGACGGTGGCACTGACGTAACTCTGAGCCTGCAACGGTTTCCCCTGGCGCAGGTCATCAGCTACCTGCTTAGGAAGCATACCTGCAACACAAACATGCAAATATTTTTATTTTATTTTAGTTAACCTTCATTTAACCTGGAAATATCTTGAGATACACAATGTCTTTTACATGAGAGTTCTGGTCAAATGGCGATATATACAGTACTAGTCAAAAGTTGGAAACACTTTTCCCAGAATGGGAACCCCAAAAAAATTGCACAAAAACAGGTTTAAGGAAATGCTCTTAATGTGATGCATTCATGGTTAATTTTAATTGGTGAAATCATAACTGCAGTTTGTGGAACACAGGTTGGAGATTGGTTAACAGTATAGATAACTGTATCGTCTGCATACAGATGACTCTTGGATAAATCATTTTGTGTTGCCAGTTTTACTTCAGAGTTGGACAGAAATGAATCACATTAGTAACCAAACTATCATAATGGACAGGTGTGTGTGTCGTACTGTACAGCAGCCTGTCAGTTTTCTGTTTCTCATGCATCAGGTCTTGAGTCCGCTCGGCCACCAACACCTCCAGATGTTTACTGTACTTCTCCATCTGAAACGGAGAGTTGCACCTGCATGTTACAGTGAGCTGTGATTTTAACTACACATCCATAATACAACACGATACAATGTGTGTCATGAACCCCATATCCGCAGGTAATTACCAGGTTCATCATCATGTCCACCGGGCTGACTTTGACGGGGTTGATTCGGTGAACAAACTTCCTGATTTGTTCAAAGGTGGGTCGGTGGGCGGGGTTATGAGAGCGGCATCGTCGAATCAGCTAAGGACACATACACAGGACAAAAGGCAGCAGAAAAGGTAAGGGCGAGATTTCTTTCTTATAAATTTGAGTTTCCCTTTGGACTAAATTAGATTTTGTTGTTTCAATAAGTTTTTATTTCTAAATAACGTTGTCTTAACACCATGAAAAATACTTTAAGGAGAGGATGAAGGGTTTCAGAAATCTGATAATGTTTTCCAAGCAGAAACTATGTCATCTCACAACCAATCATGTTTTACACGTCACCCCCCACAAAAATCATTCATCATGCTAGCTAACAAATTAGCATACAAACAAATTATAGAAATATAATTTACACCATTGTATCATCCATCAATCAATCAGTCAGTCAAATATTATTTGTATGGCATCTTTCATGCAGGTTAGTGCAATTCTGTAAACATTAAAACATTGCACAAGCAGATTAGACAGTGTGTACACACCTCTACGTAGTCAGCAGGACATGGGCAGGTGTTGTCAGCTTTACTGGAGATCAGTTCAGGTAGAGGAGGACACCAGGCACACTCCAGATTAGACTCCTCTGCCTGAAAAGTATTTATTTATATATTCAAAAAACATGAACGCATCATCAGACTTACAGTGGAGGGATCAGCTAGTGAACCAATCAGATTGTGACTTACGGGGACGGGGTCGCTGCGAGTGGCTATCTCCAGCAGAATGATGGAATAACTGGGAAAACAAACAGAGGGTGATGAGTGTATATTTGTATTACATCACATTGTGGCCATAAAACACGTACCCACAAGGTAAGGCATTACATTTTAGTGTATTTGAGATTTTAATACTTGGTTTTCGGTTTAGGTAAGGTTACAGTAAAGGCTGGAGTTCGGCAGGTCATGGTCATGGTCAAGGTCGGAGGGAATTCATGTACTGTAGGTGAATGCATAGTCCTCCGAAGTGGCAAAAACAAGTTAATGTGTGATACCTAAACACGTCTCCAGCCAGTGTCGGCTCCATGCTGGAGTTATGAAACTCTGGCGGCATGTACACCTCCAAGAGTCTCTGCTGATAGGTGGAAAGAGGCTCCGCCCCGTCATCCCTGCGATACATCCTCAGACCATAATCTGACAGGACAGACCACATGTCAATCAAAACCAGAAAACAAAACTTTCAAATCATGACATGACATTGTAGATATAAGAGAGAACAGCCCTTAATGTCTGTGGAATTTTACGCAGTAGGTCAAACAATCTCAGAGGCGCTTGTCCTTTGTTTTTGTGAGTAGTTTTAATGGCAAGGTTAGCATTGTTTAGCTCAAATATACTGAAGTCAATGGGATCCAGTAGCAACCGCGCTCAAAAAGTGAGAAAAACATCTTAAAGCTGAAGGTTTACTGGTAATACATCTTATAAATAGTTTTTGATTTTTTTGTAATTTTCACCAAAAATACCAAGATTTAATAAAAAAATAGTGGCAGATCGGTTTGAACAGATCTACTGACTATGCACTGGAGATCCACAAATTA
Organism: Seriola dumerili; assembly: GCF_002260705.1. Taxonomy (NCBI): domain Eukaryota; kingdom Metazoa; phylum Chordata; class Actinopteri; order Carangiformes; family Carangidae; genus Seriola; species Seriola dumerili. The sequence continues at coordinate 134,309 of NW_019174627.1, read as the reverse complement.
AGTAAAAACAAAGCAATACACTTTTTAATGACTTTGTTAACCATAAAAATAGTTCTTCTAAAATCCAATTTTATCTGGATTTTTATATTGTTTGTATTTTAGCCTTTTCTCATCTGTTCATCAGGTAAATTCTCAGATTTTCTATTTTGAAAATGAAAGCTAAAATTAGGAGCCTTGTTATTACCTGTTATTTTACAAACCCAGCGGTCATCTAAGACACAGTTCAGAGACTTGAGTCGACCGTGACAGATCCTGTGTTGGTGGAGGTACGACATTCCTCTGGCGATGTCTGTGGCGAAGGAAAACCTGGCAGACAAACACAGAATGTCTTAAACTGGAGATCGTTTATTTTTATCACCCCAGTTAACTGGTGTGTTTCTATTTCAATTCTTTGTTTTTAGTCCGAATCCTCATCCTTCTGTTTGAGAGTTTACCTGAAGCCCCAGTTGAGAGGGATCTCGTCATTGAGAAGAACGTCGTTCAGGCTTCCTTTTGGGCAGTACTCTGTCACTATGGCAACGTTTGGAGCCTCAACACACCCACCTATAAACTTACAGAGGTTGGGGTGATCGAGTTCCCTGAAGTCAGAGCGAGACAAAATAGAGCCGAAATACCAGATGAGCAATATGACAGGGTTTTATTAAATGGAGAAGGATGATGAGCGTCTTACCTGACTTGTTTGACTTCCTGTCTGATGGTTTTGGACAGAGAGAAAGTCTTTGTATGAATCCTCTTGATGGCCACTGTCCTGCCGTCACTGAAGAGGGAAATTACTTTTAATATTTCCAAACATCCGCCAACCAGTCGTCTCCATCAACATTGTAGACTTTCCCTGCTGACCAGGAGGTATCAGTCCCTATCATGCCCCAGTTTGAGATCTTTGTTGCCTCTCTTTCCCCTCATACTCAAACACATATTTCTCTGCTGTTGAATCTCTAGTAAATACATAACATGCCCAAAACTATACATTTTGTATTAAACATTATATAGACACATAGTGTTAAAAATAGAGTTTAAATGGACAGACAGGAAGTCAAACATACTATATCCCGGTGCAGGTGAACAGTATTTTTCGGTTTCCCGGTTGTCCCGTACATGAGCTGAGAGCAGTTATACAGCTGGTGTTACTGTCACTGTTTCCCACTGGTACACTCATTATACTGCCCATGGTCATCCGAGCTTCCTGATCTATAGAAAGCAATAAACAACAAATGTTTTTTTAACAGCATTATGAATTCATTTGGAACAACCTGGTCCAAGTTGCCAATGTCAAGAAGAAAACTAAAGCTTGAGTTTGATTCCTTCCCTCCATGAAACTTAATTCTTGACCTTTGGGATTGTATTTTGACGAAATAACTTCAATTTAAGGTCTATTTACTTCCATCAACTCTAACGAAGATTCAACAAAATGAAACTTCAGATGAGTTTCAAAAGTCTCAGACCTCAATTCATCAGTTTTACCGATGTCCCTCACAACTGACCGATTTAGATCTGAAGAAACTAGTTCCAAGAAGTTCAAACCGGTTTGATCTGGATCGTTACAGTACCTTGTTTTATTGTAGAGAAGTCGATGAGCCAACTCTCGTCCCACAACAGCTTCTGTTTCTGGTACCGCAGCCACTACACAGGACAGATTCTCTGATTATTTATTGATTGATATTGAGTATTTGGTGGGTTACTGTGAGTTGTGTCGAGTGAATCCTTACCACAGCAGTCAGTATGAAGCAGAGGCAGAGCAGGCTGAGCGGCAGGCCGATGGCCAGCTTGGTGGCTGGGGTCATAGGGCATTCACCACAGTCGGCTGGACAGGTGGAACAAAGCTCCGCCTCCTCACAGACACCATCACCACAAACTTACAGAGGAGAAAAGAGGACTAAGTAGTTACTTCTTTATCATTAATGTCAACACTATGTTTGAAGCAGAGACTCTGAAACAAAGTAATTAAGGAAATACAACCATCGGCGGTCACTGAAGTCTCTGTCACCGAGGACCTTCACCACACCAACATACACAGGTATAACCTACCTACAGCGGGCAGCACAGTGCTCTTGGCCTCCAGAGCAACCTGCATGCGACCAACTCGTATGTGAGCGATGAGCGAGGTTAAACCAGCATGGAGCAAAACCACCTGCAAGATGGAGCAATGAGTTTAGCAGGTTCTCAATTACCAGGTCCTGAATTTACCAAAGTAACCAAAGCCATATGGGTGGAGTTGAATTTTAGAGTGTTTCCCTACAAAAGCTTAAGTTGAGCAATCTGTAGGAAGTTTAATGAAGAGCACTGTCTTATTAATTGGCATCAGTGTTGATGATTGATTAATCCATTATTCTCTATCTAGAAAAGTTAATCAGAATCTTTAAGATTAGTATTTTCTGGCAACGCCTTGACAGAGTTTGGAGACAAAATCCGCAGCGCAAAACCCCAATCGTATCAGTACTCTCCATATCACTGTCACTGTGGCTCCTTTTCAGGCAAACCATATCCCCCTTGCTCTCTGGCTGTCAGATTGAGCGGCAATAAACTCGTCCATACTAAGATACAGATAAAATGAATTTACCTTGGCAGTCCAGTTGGTCTGGGTCATCTTGCCGGACGTAGAGATGGTGTGTGTGAAGATTTTTCCATCGTCAGGAATCCAGGGGCCGCAGATGCTCTCCGATGTCTGAAAGTGAGTTTAAATGAATACCTGCTAATTAAAATTAAATACTTATATTATCATATTTTGAAGAAGAATTTAAATAAATGAAACTCTGTAAGTTTGTACCATGTATCCCAGTGGACAGGAGTGGATGTTAGCATGATGAATGCAGCAGTTTTCTCCGTCTGCATCTTTCCAGTTGGACGGACAGTCGTGATGTTCGCAGAACCTCCGAGCTGCTTCGGCGTTTACTATGGAGCTAAACACATAAACCCGCCAGACCAGTTCGGATCGGGATAAGAACCAGTTTAGAGTCCAGTAGAATGTGTAGGTCCAGTCTGAACTCAAGCTAAAACTAACCTGTGTGTGAAGATGTGGTTTTCGACGGCCCACTGGTAGAAAAAATCCTGGGCCGTTACCGAGTACGTGACGCTGAACACCTCGCCGCTCTTCACGGCCTCAGGAGGACGGACCACCCAGGCCATCTCCAGACCTGGACGACACAATCAACAGACAGACCAAAGCAGCCACGCCCACTTAATTTGCATATTTAGATCTGATCACCATGTGGACGGAGTGGGGAAAACAGAAAAGCTAAAAAACTGTGATGAGGTCATTATCCAGATACTGTGTTTCAGTGTCGTACAGTACTTCCTGCAAGTCAGTTTAAACCAACAACGAAAAAAAACAAATATAAGATAAAATAAAACTTACAACATTTTTTTAATGTTAACGTTTCATTAAATGTTTATATTTCACATTTTCCAGCTGCTCTGCTTTTTCTGGATTTGGAGTCGTACATCAGTTCGTCTTTTTGTTTACAGGCTGAATTTCTACAGGTTATATTACTAAACGTAACTTTTTCAACCTTAAAGGCCCTAAAAATTGTTTGATTCCTGTCAATCAAATCTGATCAAAATCACACCGACTGAAGCAGAGTCAAGTTTTTGACTGTTAAATTGAATAAACTTTGATTTTTGCTTAATAAGTCATGAATGTTTAATGTTACAGAGAAATACCAAAGATTTAAAGATAACTTCAGGCTGCTCTTCACGTTCCCAGCCTGCTTTGTCTCATTAGGCTGATAATGAAACATCCCAGCCACAAATCACAAGTCTGAGTGCACAATAAAACTGAACACAGACTGTTATCAGTTTCTCACCTCCACATTCGATCATGTTGCTATCGTTGGGTCCGTCAAGAGGCCAGCAGTCGTACTCTCTGTTGTCCAAGTCGTGCCAACAACATGTCGGACCAATAAAGCAAACACACACCTGGAAAGAACAAGACACACAAATAATCCAGTAACCAGATCCTCCACAACCACATCCTCAGAAACACCTGGGCTGCTGTGTTTAAGGATAAATAAGGAAAAACAGGCAGTCAACGTGATATAAAAACATTAATTTGGCTCACAGATTTAAAGCAGAGAACAAAAGAGAAGATTTGTCCAACACATAATGACAAAATTAGACATAAACGATAATATACTAAAGATTTTTAGCCAGTAAAGAAGCATTTTATTTTTATTATTTTAAATTATATTAATTGTTTTAGAGCACACAAAAATAAGAGAAAGCATTTCATTAAAAAACAAACATCTGAATTCATATGGATTCATAAAAATTAAATTAATTTAATAAAAACATCTGTTGCTGCACTAATTTTTCTCCTCAGTATTGTATATAAAATCACAACCTATCTTGCTGCATTTTCTTCTCTACAACTTAAAATATTTTTTTTTATAATTTTGTGTTAGTAATGATCTGGCAGAAAACCACCAGAAACTCATTTTAGAGCCACACCTTCAAATTAAAATGCACTCCAGGCATATTCTGCATCAGTGTTCCAAATAATAAATAGTTACAATTGTTTTCCTTAATCAATTCTCATGAATTTAAACATAAAATAAAAATAAACTTCAGCTCAAACCTTCACTTGTTACATAATCTTACAGTTAGGATCTCAATAAATCCACTTCCTTTCTCATTAATAAATTTAGAGGTAAAAGCAGATGTTTGATTTCTCACCCAGACCAGAAACCAAAGTCTCTGTTGTTTCTTCATGTTGTTGTTGAAGGACAGACAGGTAAACAGACCGGTAGGCAGACAGGTAGACGGGGGGTCGGGGACATCTGATGCGTCTGAGCTGTTGAATCCAGACTGAGTGATGAGCAGCGCAGTAGGAGAGAGGTGTGGGTGGTCGAGTTAGGTAGGACAGACTGAAGAGAGAGAGAGAGATGAATCTAGACATTTGCACCCTGCTGCTCAAACCTGTCACACAGTCTTCAACATGGAGCTGATTGTAATATTCGCTGCCCTCTGGTGGAGGAAGCTGTTACTGCACGGACCTCTGTACTTTTAAAGCTCCAATATTCGCTGCCCTCTGGTGGAGGAAGCTGGAGGAAGCTGTTACTGCACTGACCTCTGTACTTTTAAAGCTCCATATTTCCTTCTTCTTCTGTGTTTTATTTGAAGTGTTGATCCATAAGAAGATATATTTGTGGTTTTAAGAACCAAAAACCATCTCAGTGTAGTTTTACATCTCCTCTCTCAGGCTTCTCTCTGGAGCTCTAGTAACAACAGGTCGGTGAGCCAATCAGAAGAGAGGAGGGCTCTGTTTTCTGAGTGGTCCAATAAAAATAAAGCAGATTTCAGGTAAAACACTCAGAGAAACCAAATCCTTCAAGGTTTGGATGGTGAGTCCAGGTGGGCGGGGCTTGGTGACTGCTTTGTTGTGACATCACAAAGTTCCAGAAGTCCTGACGGCTGGTTTTAAGGCTCCGTTTCTGAATACAGGCTGTGTGCATTTCTATGTGGACTGAGGCTTTGATACTTTCACAGTATTAATATAGAAGCTAGAGCTGATCTATAATCACACTACACATGGACACAGACCTTTACACTAGATGGGACCTTTAATACTACCACTATTAATACCACTATCAGTAGTGGAACTTAACTTAGTAAGCTGCTCTCTGTTCTTTTTATGGCACAGCTGTAGCTAATTACAAATTTCTTACAAATTCCCTATAAATTTAGATTTTACAATAAAATTGTGTCGGGTCGGGGTCTTTTGCCGTGTCTCAGGTGTTTTTGAGTTGTTAGCATTTCCACAAAAGGGAAATTTCTTTTTGATACGTCTCACATGGTTTAATTTAAATAACAGTTCGAGGACAGAAGAGGTCAATATATTTGACTTTATTTCACACACAAAAAAAAGTTACTAGAAAAACTTCATTTAAGTACATTTTGCTGATAATACTCGTGTACTTTTACCTGAGTTGGGTTTTAAATGCAGGACTTTGTATTTTTACATTGTCATTGCTACTTTTATTTCAGTAAAACCTCTCACCACTGATTCTTCACCTGCAGATTTTCACTGGTTCTCTTGTTCCACTGCTACTACTCCTGAGCTGTGTGAACATGACGTCGGTGGGTTGCACTGACTTCCTCCTCCATTAAGTTTGTGTCCTCGGGCCTTTACATAAACATGATGTCATGACACATAGGGACGTTTTACAGTGAAGATGTCAGCCAGGAATGTCAGCTACAAGTGTAACGGAAACACAGACAGACAGACAGACAGACAGACAGACAGACAGACAGACAGACAGACAGACAGGTTAAATGTTGTTAGCTTCATTTGTAAGAATAATTTCGTGACAAATGAGCTCAAGCTGTTTACAGTCAACACGAATGCAAACACACAGTCACACACGCCAACGGTCCATCTGTGTTTGAGTCACAACAGAGTTTGTGTGTGAAGATGAAAAAGAAATCTGTGTTTGTTTAAATCTCACAACAAACTTCCTCTCGTCTCTCCCACTCTCTCTCACCCCCCCCCCCCCCCGGGTTTGTCTGGTTCTACCGGCACGCGACACCAACCGTTAGAGCTCCAGCCACCAGTCGCAGAGTGCACGAGGACTCACTTTTTAACAATTCACTCAACGTTCTCGGAACATTCGAACGCGCGCGACGCTTCGGTACACGAACCGAAGAATTAAACAAGATTTTTTCAACTCCGTAACAACTTTATCTTAATTACCGCTTGTTTTTAACGACAGAAAACTTGGGTTCGTTTGACATTTACCGATTTCAACATCAAAGGAGAAGGATTTAACGGCCATTTTCACCTCAACGCTAATTTAATTATATGTTTCCAACATTTTAAATCAATTTTTTTTTAGCTACTCCGTTCTTATATTTCACCTGTTGCTTCACTTTTAACGACATTTTGACGTTTGCACCGGCTCCGTGACGTCGTGCTGAGATGAGGTTTCAAACCGCTGCCAAAGGTGGATATTAGCTTGTGCTTTTGTCCAGAACCGGACAGGGACCAGGACTAGGACCAGAGTGGACTGTGTTTGTGTCCCGGGTTAAAGGAGGAAGATGTTGACCCGGGTCAGCCTGGTTCTGCTGTCCTGGTTCTGTATATGGAGCCAGGGTCAGCTCTTGGATTATGAGAGGTCGGTAATTTATCTTTTTGTTTTACCATTTCTGAATGAACAGGTCAACAGACATCAGTGTTTTCACTGTGTCTGAGGTTGTGTATGCTAAATTAATTCTGATTTTATAAATGTTTCTTCCTTTAAAAATGTTTTCCTGTAAGTTTTTTTGAAAATAAGTTTTGATTGTAGTGATTGTATCCTTATTATGAGAATTATCCTTAATAAAAATACCAATAATAACACATTTCATATGTGGTGCCTTTAAGGTACACACAAACAAAAGAGACCAATAAATATCTGATATTAACCATTACAAACAGTTTGTTTGTGATACCAGAAAGTGATTTTTACACCAACTGCATTGTGCTGTTTTACATCTATTGTATATACTTTTTTTCTGACTAACTGCTGTTACTGATTCTATTTTACATTTGACTCATTAACCTGACTGGTTGTGGCTCAGAGGGAGACTCCTGCACACAGTTCCTATTCTGAACAAAGTCAAAAAAAATCAAACATAATTCTCTGAGTAGTAAAAGACAAAAAAAGGGGAGAGATGGATGAATAATTAATGTTCATGGGCTCATTGATTCATTCATTCATTCATACAGAAATTGCTTTGAAACTGAAACTGAAATTTAACTGGAGACAGGAAGAGAAGAAAATCGAGGCTGTGTGAGTTAAACATGAAAGAAGAAAGCAAAGAAGAAATAATGATTCACAGAAACTGAGAGGTGGTGGAGAGTGTGAGGGGAGGGAGAGAAAGTATGTAGGGGGAGTGGAGAGAAGACAAGTATCCTGCCCTCTCCTTCTGCTGCTGATATAATTCATGTTCAGACAGGCGTGTGGAAACAGGAGATGTGGAGGACGTATAGACACACTTCAGCCGGTCTGAACTAGAACAGACGCCGCAGACTGAACAGTCTCTTCACTGCAGCCGTGGAGAAACTCTCAGATCAGATTTCTACGTCCCCGGTTGTTTCTCCGTGTTTGCCGTCCATGCGTGAATATGATGTGACGTGTGTAAAATGTGAATTATATATATTTGTAATTGTGTGCTTGCAGCTGGGCGGACCAGGCGGCATTGTCTAACGGTCTCTGTCGCTATGGCAACAGTGTGGAGTGTTGCTGGGGCTGGAGACAGATGGATCGAGGGCGCTGTCGGCGTGAGGAAACACAAACACAAACATTTACACCCTGAGACCAAACCAGTGGTTTTACATATCTCTCCAACATCCAATCAGATTCTAGATCGGCAGCCATTAGTTTCACTTTGTTTCCAGGTTTTGACGTATCTGTCGCTCAGAGCTCACAAAGCAACATCTCCTGTTTCTCTGGATCATCCACAGACTGACAGTGACTGAATCTGAATCAGAATCAGAATCTGAGTACTTTATTGATCCCCAGGGGGAAATTAGGTCACGTTACAGTTGCTCCCTCAAGAATGGAAATGTAACAGCAAAGAATAGAGAATAAGAAGTAAGACTATAAAATATACGGAAGAGGATTAGGGCCACATGTGAAAAAACTAAAAAAGAAAACAACAACAATTTCACGTGGCCCTAATCAGCTTCCGTTAATATTGCTCTTGTCTGAAAGTGAAAGTGAATTGCACAGGTAGTATAATAATGATAGTCAATCATGGAGTAACGTCAGCTGACATCTATCGACTCTAAGCGTCCGACACTCTCAGCACAGGTTGTAAAGTTTGAATGACTTCCTGTGGTGCAGCAGCTATGGTCGACCGACACCAGCTGCTGCCTGGAAACAAGGAAGTAAATCCAAGCTCTAATGTAGGAACGATTCATGGGTTAAAACATGTAGAATCACAGCTGTAAAGTTACTGTACAGGGACATGATGATGAGGTCAAAGGGTTCGTTCAGGGTCGTTTAAACCCTCTCCAAACATATGTGTATACAGCTAGCCCTATCTGTGTGTGTGTGTGTGTGTGTGTGTGTGTGTGTAGCTCACTGTCAGCAGGGCTGTAAACATGGAGAGTGTGTCGGACCAGACAGATGCAAATGTCACCCGGGATACACCGGCAAGGCCTGTAACCAAGGTAACCGCGTGTGTGTGTGTGCGAAGAAGCCACAGCTTTCTGTAGTTTCACGGAGATTTGATTTCCCATCATGCCTCTGACTAAAAAAAAGTGAGAGACACATTCCTGTCATGCTTGTTTGAGCTGCGAAGGCGTGTTTTACCTGAAGACCCCTCAAAACACACACACACACACACACACACACACACACACACAGACTGCTGTTTCCAAACTTAGACAAGTGAACTCCACCCACCTTCACACACAGTGTTAATCTACTGATTAGAGGCTACATTATGAGTCATATCCTGACTATAAAACAACATCTGGCATCAAACTGAGCCTTCACACATTCACTCTGTAATATAACACCACACACACACACACACACACAAAAACACACACACACACACACACAAAATGCTCTTTGTGTCTAAAAGGGCTGAAAGTCAAAGGTTAATCCCACAAGTCGACAAGAAGAGTGAAAACAGAGAGAAAATGTGCTCTCAGCTTAATATTTGATTACCTGCCCCTTCCCCTCTGTGTGTGTGTGTGTGTGTGTGTGTGTGTGTGTGTGTGTGTGTGTGTGTGTGTGTCAGATCTAAATGAGTGTGGTCTGAAGCCTCGGCCCTGTAAGCATCGCTGCATGAACATACCGGGCAGCTACAAGTGTTACTGTCTGGACGGATACACACTGCAGCCAGACGGCAGCTGCAGGAGTGAGTTCACACACACACACACACACACACACACACACACACACACACACACACACACACACACACACACACACACACACACACACAGTTTTTTTATGGCTGGTTTGAACTTGTGATCGAAATTGTTGAACTGATGTATTTCTTCTTCCATGTGTGTGTTTGTGTGTGTGTGTGTGTGTTTGTGTTCTTACAGACGCTCGAACCTGTTACCATGCCAACTGTCAGTACGGCTGTGAGGTGTCCAAGGGGGCGGTCCAGTGCACCTGCCCATCACCTGGGTTACGGCTGGGACCTGATAGACGCACCTGTGTCGGTCAGTCAGTCGGTTTGTGCTGCTGTTTAATGAAGCACTGAGGTGAAACTGATCCTCTCTCTCGCTCTCTGCAGACATTGATGAGTGTGTGTCGGGCGGCGGTGTGTGTCCTCGTCACAGGAAGTGTGTGAACACGTTTGGGAGCTTCATGTGTAAATGTCACCTTGGCTTCAAACTCACGTACATCAATGGACGGTACATGTGCATTGGTGAGGCGGCAGGATTTGTTTGTATTAATCTGCCCTTTAAACTTTGATGTTAAGATGCAGCTTAAAGGAGCTATATGTAGGATTTTTGGTAATGCTTCATAGCTAATATTAGCATTAGCAGCTGTTTACTTACCAGTTTTGCCAAGGCCTTCAGCCATGGTTGCATTAACAAAGCCAGAGGTTATGATATGTGTCGAGACAGATGGATGACGGAAAATGATGAAACAACGGCACTAGATAGTAAGCATGCTAACTTCAATCTAGAAGAAAGTTCAGCATCAAACTTAATTTACTCACCAACAGCTGTCTCCAGAGTTGGAAGGAACTCCACAAGTTTGTTTTATTTCTATCACGTCTTTTCTGCTACCGAAGTTAGCATGCTAACCAGCTAGCTTTGGCCTGTCTCCTCACTTCCTGATACTGAGTCACTGTAGCGTCTAGTCTTCCCTGAAGAAGCAGAAGCTCAGAGGATGTACTATAACCTATTGTCCTGTAAAAGAAACAATGGCTGAAGCTCTTGGCACAACTGGGAAGTAAACAGCTGTTAATGCTAATGCTAGCTATGTAGCATTAGCAAAACTAACAAATAGCTCCTTTAAACTCAAACTTTTCCTTTGTCAGAAAAGCTGCTTTACAACATCCAATAAATAAGTAATAATTTCATCATAATCTTTCCTTCTGTGTCCAGATAAAGACACGAGGCCGTTCTGCTCTCTGAACCCATCCTCTCCAAAGTGCAGGTGTAAAGACGGCAGCTGTAAAGGTAACAACACCATGTGTGTGTGTTTGTATTTTAGCCAGTCAGACCACAGCATTACAGCTAATGGCTAACAGCTAACGGTAAATCAGACAGTTTACTGAGTTTGTGTCTGTTTTCTCTCAGCTGTTCCCAAAGTCACTCTGGAGCCACAGAGACCAAGAACTACAACTCCCATCACCACCACCACCACTGCTACTACTCCTCCTCCTCTTACTACTATGACTACAACTCCGCCTGTTATCACGACAACCATCGCAGCAACTACCCCAGCTTCTTCTACAGCTGCTACTAAGACTGAAACAACCACTCCAACACCTACTGCTACTACTACTACTTCTGCTGCTACTACTACTGCTGCTACTGCTACTACTACTACTACTACTACTACTACTTCTGCTGCTACTACTACTGCTGCTGCTGCTACTACTATTACTACTACTACTACTACTTCTGCTGCTACTACTGCTGCTGCTACTACTACTACTGCTGCTATTACTGCTGCTACTACTATTACCACTACTTCTGCTGCTTCTACTGCTGCTGCTACTACTGCTACTACTACTACTACTTCTGCTGCTACTACTGCTACTACTACTACTGCTGCTGCTATTGCTACTTCTGCTGCTACTACTACTGCTGCTGCTACTACTACTTTTGCTACTACTACTACTACTGCTGCTACTACTGTTACTACTACCACTGCTGCTACTACAGCTGTTAGTACTACTGCTTCTACTACAGTTCCAAGTACAACACTTCCTACTGCTACTACCACAACAACACCCCTTACTTCAACTACTATTCCAAGTACAATGACACCTGTTACTACGACGCAACCTCCCCCTCTGCCTACAACTGAGCTGGAGACTACAACTCCAACAAATCCTGCCACTAGTACAACCATTACTACTGCCACTACAACGGTTGCCCCGACAACCCCAATGCAGCCCACAACCATCGCCATGGTATTGACCACACTGAACAACAGGATCAACAAGGATGTGACACACAAACAGAGAGGAGACGTGCACAGTGAGGATGCACACACATGCTTTAGGGCTGCAATGATTGGTTGATTAATTGATTATTGATTGATTGATTGGTTTCCTGAGTTGTTGATGGAAGTGAACTGAAGATTTCTTAGTTGTAGATGTCAGGTTGAGCTTTGGGGTTTGTTTTTTTGACCAATTTCTGACATTTCACAAGCAATGAAACATGTGTGTGTGTGTGTGTGTGTTGCAGTCCCTCGACATCCCGATCACAACAACCACGTGTGGGAGTTTGACATCGAGCTGGGAAACACCGCCGAAGATGCCAGAGACGATCCAGGTCAGTGAGCGTTTGTTTGTCTTCAAAATGTGACCACCCTGATGCTGTGTATTAACGTGTGTGTGTGTGTGTGTGTGTGTGTGTGTAGAGGCTGGCGTGCTTCACTGTACCTTCGATCAGGGAGTGTGTGATTGGCTGTCAGACAGAGACGGAGATCTTCACTGGGAAACTTCTCTCAACCCTGCAGGTGACAAACAAACATCCAATGTTTTTAACCTACAGTCTTAGTTTCATGTATTTTGACCATGGTAACTGTTGTACTGTAATAAACTACGGTGAAGGCAGACTGATAATATGGTGACTCCCTACCTTTGAAGCAGTCGTGAAGTCTTATTGTCTATCCATTCCTCAATTATTTATATTCATTTAGTTCGTGAGAGTCCACAGATCAAAATAATCAAAAGCATTTTTCATAAAAGGTTGTGAATATCATGTGAAGTGCATCGCAGACAGTCCAGCTGCTTCTTCTCTTTGTGTCACGTCACTGTGAACTCAAAGTCAAAAGTTTCTTTGGTTTTATTGATGTTTTTTTTTTATTATTATTTAATTAAATTTTTGAACATGTAACAAACCAAATTAAACTTAACACTAATGATGGTGACACAAAAACAGAATTTTAACGATAATGTGGATGAATTTTGTCTCAGGTGGGCGGTACCTGTCTGTCCCACAGCTGAAGGTGGGACAAAGGAGCATCCGTGGCGCCCGATTGGCTGTCCAAATTGTCCCACCCTGGAGCCTTGGTGACCTGTGTTTCTCCTTCTCCCATTGGCTGACGGGGCATCATGTGGGTGTGCTGCAGCTGTTCACCAGGAAGAAGGGGCGGGACCAAAGGTACCAGAGCTTCAATGTAAAAAAAAAACTATTTTTTAAATACTTTCTGTTGGGATCCCTTGTCAAATCTTGGTTCCTGATTGGCTGCTCCAGGTATAGCCCTGCCCTCTGGAGCAGGACAGGTGGGCATGGTTGGAGACACACGCAGGTTACCTTGACGACACACTCTCTGGACAGGGTGAGACATACAGACACACACAGGTAAATGTTGAGTTTGTGTGAGCATCTGCGTCGTCGTTGGCGATGACGTCTGTGTGTGTGTGTGCGTGTGTGTGTGTGCGTGTATGCGCAGGTGGTGTTAAAGGCTGAGCGGAGGCGGGGACGGCGTGGACAGATCGCTGTTGATGATGTCACACTGAGACAGGGGGCGTGTAGATGACATCACTGCAGTACGAGGACCACACTGCTGTTTTCAGTGTCTCGGCCCTTAAACTGTAAATCCTGCGAACGTCACGTCGACTTGTCAAACTGAAGGATGATAAACACCAGCGGGGTTGACAGAGGGTGAAGATCCTGTGACCTTCGACCTGGAAACTGTCAGTCAGCAGATGAAAGTGAAGCAGCAGGTTAAAACCAAACGGTCAGAGTCAAACATTCATAGAAACTGAACTTTGTTCCTGTTCCAGTTTTATTTTTTAACCTGAGTATTTTCACCTGAACTTCAAGCAGGTGAGATTTGACATTGATATGTTCTTCAGTTGTGATGATGGCGGCTCTGACCCTCATATGAACCATGAAGCTCAGGATAAATGAGCTTTTCACAGCTGTTTGTATGTGGAGAATTAAAGACGTTTCTCCACCAGGGGCAGAAACATCTCAGCCGGTGCAGTTTTATCAAGTCTAATTAGCCATGAGTCATTTATGATTAATATCAAATCAGTGACAGAGTCTTTGTGTCAGTACATTGTTTAAATGACAGTCTTGCACGGGGGTGTACAGGAGAGGACTAGGGCCACATGGGAACTTTTTTTGTTCAATCTCAGAATTCTGAGAAAAAAGTCAAAATTCTGAGATTAAATAATAATAATAATAATAAAAAACGTTTTACATGTGGCCTTAATCCTCCTCTGTACACCCCCATGCAGGACTGGGATCCGAGCAGCTTCACAACAATTAAAGACACGGGCCGAAGAAATGAAACAAAATGTTAACGAAAACACCTGAAAACAAATATTCAATGTTTTTTAACCTCCGACTAAAGTTTGCTCTGGTCCAGTTTGTAAACTCGTACCTGCTCCACAAAGCTAAAGGGTCCAAGCCCCCCTTATATTTCATATACTGTCGCCCCCCAGTGGTCACGGGCGTAACTGCATCTTGATGACGAGCGGTATGTTCGTCTGAACTTCTTCTTCTTTTGTCTTAGAAACGTCTGATTTCACCAAAATAATGAATCTGTGTTAAGAGATTAACAGCTGAGAGAAAGAACATTAATTAACCTTCTCTGAAGTTTTTGATTTTTTATTTCTTGTGTGTAAATATCTGTTGAGAGACCAGATGAGTGGTTTTGTCTTTACTGATATGTATCATTTGTATTGATAAACTTATTGATTAATTTAAACAAACCATTGAGCCTCTTCATTTGCGTCTGTCATTTACAACAGAGAAGAAGAGCTGGGTGTTTTAATGTGTAATGAACTGTGATAACTGATTGACAGGTGATGTCAATAAGAAGTTATATTATTTTACATTAGACTAGAATATATCTTTCAATTAATTTTCAGTTAATCTGAAAATGTATAAGACGGTTAAAAAAAGACACGTCCTGAAGCTGATGTCTTTAAAGTTTATTATTACAGTTTTATTTTATTATTAAAAATTGTTGAATTAATTTTCTGTTTGATGGTCAAATGGTCAAATACTTGACTGAAGCAACCTCCAAGATTATTATCAGGAAATTACATGAAGTGACGTCTTATCTCTGATGTAAATGTGTTTGGATGTGACATGTTTATGTTTCTTATGTCCTGTGGAGTAAAAGAGTTCAGTCCATTAATTGATTAATAGTTATTTTGATAATTTGATAATCATTTCAGTTGTTTTTCAAGCAGGAAATGTCAATTTTTTGTTGTTTCCAGCTTCTGAAACGTGAAGAGTCGATGTTTTTATTCGTCATGTCACAGAACTGAACTGAACGTCTGTGGTTTGTTGTCGTCTTCGACTCAATAAGTGAAAAGTTGCTCCTCCTCAATAATCGACCTTTAACTTCAGCTGCAGGGAAAGAGAGGAGGAGGAGGAGGAGGAGGAGGGGGGCAGTAACCTGTCCGGTGATTTGTGTTTAACATCTGGTTTAGAGGAGACACACACACACACACACACACACACACACTGATGGGCGGTGCAGTCAGAAACCTGATTGTTAGTTTACAGTGAGCTCGACAGATTCCTCAGTTTATAGACAAAACATGAATGTGAAGAGTAAAACCTGTGATTTAGCTTCCTGTGCCTCTGTGTGTGTGTGTGTGTGTGTGTGTGTGTGTGTGTGTGTGTGTGTGTGTGTGTGTGTGTGTGTGTGTGTTTACAGCTGCTTGTTAACCCTGTAATTACCACAACAACCTCTCCACTCTCTCCTCACTCAGCTCCAGTCTTCTCCCTCTGCTGGTCACCAACATTGAAATCAAAAACTGTTTATAAACTCAAAATCGTCTCCATTTTATCTTCATTTTGAATTATTCTGTCAAATATTTTTACATTAACCTGATTAATCATTTCACTTACTGAAGCAATCAATCAATTAATCTACTGGTTGAATGACAGAAAAATATTCTGATAAATATCAGTTAAAGCCTTTTTATTGGGGTTTTGGTTCATTATGTCAAAAAGTCAAAGGTAAATGAACACATTCATTTACACATTTACACATTCACATGAACGGACCTCAAACAGACAAACATACATTCATAAAGTTAATAAATAAGATTTTCACAGGACTTTGTCGCATGTGACAGTAAACGCAACATCTTTAGGTTCTGGACAGTTGGTTGATCATAAACAGTTATAGTGGAGATATTTCACTGTTTTCTGACCATTTATACACTTAATAATTAAATGAGAATCGTCTTAAAGACAAAAATATTTCTAGCTTCATAAATCATAGAGAAAAACCTCAAAGTGCAGGAGCAGAAAACATCACGCAATTTTATTCCTCCACGCCAGTGACACACTTTGAGGGAACTTCTTCAAATTTGGCACAAACATCCACGAGGACTCAAGGATGAACTGATTAGATTTTGGTGGTGAAAGGTCAAGTGACTTCATGCAGAAATTACAGTTGGTATTTGATATGACTGGATAAACAGGGATGTAACCTTAATGGAGAAGGTGATTCTAGTTCTTGAAGAAATATCACTTGATTATTAAGCCTTAATATTAAATACCAAATGACACAGGTCTCATCATGAATCATCCTACAAAATTATTATGAAATTGAGGACCTGTAAAACAAAGGATTGTCCCTGATATAAAAGTAAACTGTTAAAAATGTAAAAAAAAAAACTTCTTTCATTGTTTTTTATTTCCCATATTAAGACCTATCACTGTGATAATACGATGATAGGAACTTTTACATTGTCGCCGGCCAGACCAGATCGTATACTTGTTATATACTTCACCTGCTTCAGTTCAGTTCTGAATGTTTGATCGTCTTCATTATAATAAAAAGTGTTCTGAGAAAACATTATTTGGCCTCCGTATTATTACAGGGTCGGATGTGAGCCAATTTTCAAGTGGACCATGAGTTGGAAAAGGTTGGGAACCACTGCAGTAGACTGTGACTGTACATTAGACTGTACCGAGTGTATGATGAGGTGTAAATTACAACCAAATGTGCTTCTCATATTCGTCCATCTCGGCTCAGACGCAGCGGTGTCTCTTCAGCTGGTTGGAGAACGTGAAGTGTTTCTTACACCGGTCGCACCAGTACGGTTTCTCTCCGGTGTGAGTCCGGACGTGTCTTGACAGATTGGAGGACGTGATGAAGCTTTTGCCGCAGTGCTCGCAGCGGTACGGTTTGTCTCCGGTGTGGACCCGTTTGTGCAGCAGACACGTTGTTATGTGACTGAAGCTCTTCCCGCACCGGTCGCAGCTGTACGGTCTCTCTCCTGTGTGGACGCGCTCGTGTTCGGAGTGGTTGGTTGACGACGTGAAGGTTTTGTCGCAGAAGCGACACCGGTACGGTCTCTCTCCGGTGTGGATCCGCTGGTGGACTGTGTATGAGGAATAATGGCTGAAGCTCCTCCCACACAGCTCGCAGGGATAGAGCTTCTCTCCCGTGTGGAGACGCCGGTGTCTCGTCAGGTTGGACTGCGTGAGGAAGACTTTGGAGCAGAGTGGACACTGGAAAGTTTTGTCACCGCTGTGGATGTGTTTGTGTTGTTGGCATGAGAATGAATCGGTGAAGCTCTTTCCGCAGTATTCACAACTGTACGGTTTCTCACCGGCGTGTCGCCGCTGATGGAGCTTTAATGTTCCCGACTGCGTGAAAGATTTCCCGCACTCGTCACAATGGTGCGGTTTATCTCCACTGTGGATTCGGTGGTGAGTTCTTAAGCTGCTCAACTGAGTGAAATCCTTTCCACACTGGTCACAGTGATGCGGTTTGTCTCCGGTGTGAACACTCTGATGGTCCTTCAGGTGTTGTGTTGATGTGAAGGCTTTGTCACAGAACTGACAGCTGTGAGGTCTGGGTCTCTGTTTGCCTCTCCGTTTCTATGGTGACAGACAGAAATACAAAGACAGGGTGAGTGATGTGGAATGACATCACAAGAGCTGTGGCCCAATTCGGAGGATGCACCTTCGAAAACGGCACCTGTAACCACACCCAGCAATGATGTCACACTGATATAATCCAATGAATCGATCTCGCTGATACTGACGTGATTACCTGACTCAGATATCGGCAGATTAACATTAACAGCACCACAGGTTAAGTTTTACTTACCTGCTCTGAGGAACTCATGATGCCTCCTCTTCAGTTTCTCTTCCCATCGTTCAGCTGTGATGTCAAACAGAGACAGTCATAAAGCAGGGAGCAGTTCATTGACAGTAATAATAATAATTTTGTTAATAATATTAATACATCTTAACAGGATATAAAGGAATGAGAAGTTAGAAAAGTTAACGAACAAGCATCACTCTTCTACATTTCTATTTCAGATATGTGAAAGCAAAAAAGCCCACTAGACCACATGACATGAGACCAAGTCTAGATCAGAAAACCACTACATGTACTAGTGATCTGGACTCGATTAACAGGGAGAGGGTTTTGTTTTTGAGCAGGCATTACTCTATCGGTGAAGAGCAGACTGGACCTAATACAACTGCATCTCGTCTTGGACTGGATATAAAGACTGTTCCTAGTCCACCACAACAATAAACGCTGTAAACAATCAGAGAACCGGTTTTATCTTTTTAATTTTCCGTTAATTTCCCCGCCTTAAATTAATATCTCTATCTTTAGTTTCTGAATCAAACTGTTGCTCAGTTTAAACCGCACCATCCCGCTTCCTGTCTCCGCGCGCTTCGCTGAAATGGCTCGTTCTATCCGGAAGTTAAGTGGGTTAAACTTGGACAGCTTCACTAACCGCCGGACACAGACACCGCGGGGGAAAAAAACCCGATACATCACCTGTTCTCTGTGTTTATCATCCTCTCATCAACGCCCGGCCGCCATGATGCGCTGTAGACCCGTGTGGTGTTCAGGTTGCGTCACGTGACTGACGAAACGTCGGCGCCTTAAAGGGCCAGTTCGCCCAAATCTGTGCAGCCTTGAACTAACTGTTGTCAAGGGCGGACGGCAGACGGTGAAGTCTGAGTTAAGGTTTCCTTAAAATAAAAAAATGGTTGCGCAAAACACAAGAGCATCATCAGCACATCATGTTGTGTGGCGTTGGTTATTTTAACTTGTAACAGACAGCACTTTTAGATTCCTTCATGTTGTTGTAAACACAGTCACCACCAGAGGGCAGCAGCATGAACAGATCTGGGTCTATTTTGAGCTGGTTTCTATTTACAGCCAAACTGGGAAGCAGTCAGAGCTTCATGGTCTGGACTCAGTGAGTGATGGATTCATAATGTTTTTATAACTTCCAGGTCTCCTGATCCAGGTTTCTCTACTGGTCTGGAAAGTCCTGAAAACTTTTGAAGTTCATTTTGATCATGGAAAGTTTGGAAACTGCACAAAAGCTAAGAAAATATTCTCATTATTCAGTCTGACTCCTCCATAAATATTCACTTTAACTCATAATGTACAAAAGTTGAATTTGTCACTCACATTTTTTTACCCCCATGTTCTTCTTATGGTAAATCTGACTGTTGTTTTCACATCACGTCTGTCAATCACCTGGAATGAGAAGGGAGTGTCATGTTTATCATTTTAAATAAGATTATGTGTCAACAAGTGCAACATTATTGTAAATATTAGAATTCCCTGCTTTTACACTAGAAATACCTGTTGAAAGATTCAATTCACACTCAGAGATTTAAAGTATGATTGGCATGAATTTTTCATCTGTCACATGTGGAATCCACATCTGGATATATTCTGGATAATTAGGCTTTTTAGATAGATAGATAGATAGATAGATAGATAGATAGATAGATAGATAGATAGATAGATAGATAGATAGATAGATAGATAGATAGATAGATACTATATTAAATGGGCTCATTCAATATATCCAAAAACTTAAGGTTCAACTCACCAATAAATGTGTAAATACAGGAGATCACACGTTTAGTTTCTGTTTTAAATGATAAAGTGTTATTTGTAGGGTTGTTGACTTGTTTTATGATGAATCTCTTCAGCTGTAAATATCAACAAAAGTGAGTGTGATAAATTATATTCTAAAGATCTTATATTTACCTACTTTCAATACCGGACATGAACTTTTAATGGAGTCTGTTGTTACTTTTATTGAACTGAGAGAGAGTGAAGAAAAGTTACATGTTGCTAAACAGAAACTTTGAGTTTTCAAACTATTTTTTTCCTGCAGCTTCGATTTAAAAAAAGAAAAGAAAGTTCCTTCTTGTTGCTACGAGCGGCAGCCTCTCGCAGCGTGCACTGTGATTGGCCCGCAGCCTGTCACCTCGGGCCAATCAGATGCCAGTGCGTCCGCCATGAGAATCCATCATTCTTCTTTTTTTTCATCATCACTACTACGATTTATTATCGATACTACGTTAATATGAACGTGCGGCCTGTTTGTGCAGCTCGTGTCCGTCGTGTTGACGCTTCGTCTTGTCAATCTTCTCCTCCACCTCCAGGATATAAATATAAATATGTGTTTGTTTAATAACGTAAACATGTTGTCATTGGTGTGAATGTTAGAAGACAAAAAAACAGACGAAGGTTCAGTTTCTGTTATTTTCTTCGGTTATTTCACGACAGACTCGTGCGCCTCCACTGCAGGGCTCGGTGCTGTCACTGGCTGGCGGCTGTAATGGCGGGTCTGTCGAGTTTGAAAAAACACCCACGCGCGGAATATCCGGTTTAAGTAACATTCGATTCTTCTTTACAAAATAAAAGTTTTGCTTTTTTTTTTTACATGACTTTTCGTCAAGGGTGGAATCACATTTATTAAAGTACTTTACTTATGCTCGGTTTAAGGTAGTTTTAATGCTGTGCCTTTGTTTGCGCAAATATAGCATCATGGGAATAAGGAATAAAGTGAACAGTGGCGGAGCCAGGGATTGTAAAAATTCGGGGCTTATCCCTAACTTAAGTCGATATTCAGGGACACGCTCCCCCGGGGAATTGTAACTGTATCAAGCCATTTGCACATCTTTTGGAAAAACATGAAAGTTGACCAAGAAAAGAAATCATTCTTAGTCTGCATCATATTTTGAATCTGATTGTTCTCTGTCTCCATCATTCTGAAACCACAACACAACAGATTTTGACAATGACTAATTTTTACTACTACCAAAATTGTCTGATGAGACTATTTTGAATTTATTATGACATAGGTGGGGAATGAATTTGTCATAAACAGCGTCGCTCATCTTGACACCTAATGGACAAAGCACATACAATCATTGTAAAAGTCCTGTAATACATATTAGCATATAGAGTTGTGAAAAATAAGCTACAAACAAAATAATTGCCCTTATATGTGAGCATATATAGTCCGTGATATAATATAAATGTTCGTACATGACCATATATACGATTTTCGTATGTGAAAACGAATGGCAGAGACCGTTCGGTTCGGTACGGGCTTTTATTTTGAAACCAACATAAGCGACAAGGCGGAAGTGTGTCGTCTCGTGCCGCGGGGACTTGACGAGCCGCTGGCGCTGATGGCGGCGGGGCTGGCGGAGGGTCGCACCGAGGAGGGAGAGCGAGGAGGCGGGGAACCGGAGAGACAGAGAGAGGAGGCCCCGGCGGTGCCGAGCACCAACACACGGACGGACGAACAGTAATTACACCGACAACAACAGCAGCGAGGCCCGCAGACGGACGCGGAAGAGGATGGACGGAAAGACGGAGTGGTACGATTGTTTTTGTTTATTAGCTACCGGGGGATTTTGCCGTTAACAACAGCTGGAGGGTTCGTCTGCAGGCTGGGCAGCTGAGAATACACACACTTATAATATACATACAGTGAATACTGCATTCAGTCAGTGTACACAGGCTCCGGTGGAGTAAAATAAAACCAGAATGTGTGTGAACTGATTATATTGTCACACATGTACAATATGTCCACATATGGCCTCTATGTACTACTGGATATTTATATATTTATGTGTGTGTGCTGCGTTCACTGACCATAAGCCATCATGTTTACCACGCTGCAAAGGCAGTCGTTTCATAGCAGTTTCGGGGTGTGTGTGTGTGTGTGTGTGTGTGTGTGTGTGTGTGTGTGTGTGTGTGTGTGTGTGTGTGTGTGTGCAGCACTGCAGCATGCAGGCAAAACTTGGCCTTGTGAGAAACTCTTTACAGACCACCAACGTTTCCTGTGAGTCTAACTGAACTCTGTTTTGACTCTGCAGTAGTGTGTGTGTATGTGTGTGTGTGTGTGTGTGTGTGTGCGTGCGCGAGTGCGCGCGCACGCTCGTATGTCTGTCATTGTGAGGACTATAGTGTGGAGGACGTTTTGGCAGGTCTTCACTCAGGGCTGAACATTTAAAGAGCTGTTTAAGGGTCAGGACTTGGTTTTAGGATTTAGGATCAAGATTTAGTTGGTGGTAGTTAGTTGATCACAAAGTGGATGCTACTAACAATTATTTTCATTACAGATAAATTAATAATTTGGTCTATAAAACAGTTAAAATGTCTTGTTTTGTCTGACTGACAGTTTCAAACCTCACATGGAACCATCACATTTTTGACATTTTTGCTTGAAAAATGACAAAGGATTAATGAATTATGAAAAAAGTTGGCCATTCATTTTCTGTTGATTGAAGTCCTACCTGCTGAAGCTTCATATTAGCTGTGCCTGAAATATCACATTAGCACAGAGTGGGGACTGTGGATTTTGTATTACATTGCTTACAATGAAGTTGCTTTAGAAAGGCACATCTTTGCTGCCAGTATGGAGAGGCTGGGCAATTTAAGTGACCAACAGTGCTTTCACTGCACATACGGGCATGTGAGTATTGTTGGAAGTCAGACTTGAAAAAAAAGTGAACTTATCCTTAAAGGTTAGGGCCCAGAGAATGCATTATATCAGTGATTGTCCTCACAAGTATAGATGTACAAACTTGTGTGTGTGTGTGTGACATGGACAGAGAGGGAGCATTGTGTCGGCTCGTGGTTTGAGCCAGTGCAGTGACGAATATCAAATAGGCCTGTAGTAGTGGACATTTCAGTGTGTGTGTGTGTGTGTGTGTGTGTGTGACGTACTGTCGTGCTGTTCATCAATAAACTATTGTATTTTTTCTTTTTCTCTTCTCTCCAGTTCAGGCCCTCCTATTGGCCGTCATCCTGTCTCACTCCACCAGCCGGTACTCTACCACAGCTGCAGTACTTGTGGTGTTTAGCGTCAGTCATCAGCACCACTACCTGTGTTTGCTAGTTGAGATTTATTGAACCATCAGAGAGTCTGCAGCTGTAAGGGGTGCTACTCAGATTTTGTTGCTAACAGACCTGCAGCTACAACCATAGGCCCCTGAATCATTTCTATCTTGTTGTAATCTTTCTGGTGATGAGCTCAAACAAGCACAAACAAAACAAGTATTCCCACCTGCTCTGAAAATGTAGATTAGCTTCATTTTGAGGCTACTTGGGGTTAGCAGCTAAGAGCTAGTGCACCAAACACCTGCCCCCCTCCAGAAGTAAAATTCAGTTAGAAAACAAATTAGCTAAAAATGTAGTTGGATTCTGACCAGGATCACGTGTTTAGTTGCTAACGGCTAGTTAGCGGCTAGTGGTGAGCAGGTAGCGGTGGCGCGGGGCTAAGTCCGGGCAGAGCAGGGGTGCGATGGAGTACCACTCCGGTGGCAGCCTGCCCCTGCTGGGGAGACCACGGTACTGCCCCGGGGCCAACGCTAATGGAGGATACCTGTGTGAGACGGGACACTGCTGCGGAGAGACCGGCTGCTGCACCTACTACTACGAACTCTGGTGTAAGTTGGTCATACTCATGTTCCCTGTTAGCATGGTTAGCACATTGCTAAGTTAAAACAGGTTCCACCACACAAGTTCACACAATCTGTTGAGATTAGTTGGTGGTAAATATTTACACCCAAGTGAAACAGCTGTGTAGCTAACTGAACCAAATGACAGAGCTAAAAAAAATATAGAATATAACCAGATTTACACTTAACAGGTTAAATAAGAGAGTAAGGGGGATCTCAATCAATTGCAGTCTGGACGTGCCCTCAAAAAAACTTTCATGTAGAATCTGAAAGAAATGAGATGAAGACTTTAATGCCTACAGATATCTCCAGACTGACCATTGAGTCACAGCAGTGTCTTTGTTTTAATAACATCTGTAATACTATGTCCAGGGTTCTGGCTGCTGTGGACCGTCCTCATCCTGTTCAGCTGCTGCTGTGCTTACCGACACCGCCGAGCCAAACTGAGAGTTCAGCAGCAGCAGAGACAGAGGGAGATCAGCCTGCTGGCCTACCATGGAGCCAGCTCCTACCCCTCCTCCATGCTGGACCTCAGTAAGACCGTCCATCTGTCTGTCAACATCAAGACAATGAAGCCAGTTCTTGTTTTGTTTTTTGTTTTTGTGTGTATGTGTTTGACGTTCGGCTGTCAAGTGACACACCGCTTTTCTAATCCGTCGCCTTGACTACTCAGTGGAAATTTACCGCTCGGAGGCCAGTGGAGTTTTCCTTAAAGGGGAAATCTGCTGAATTTCAAAAGTAGAACTTGTTTGTTCCCATTATGTCATGCACAAGTTGGAGGAACTTTGCTGGAGAGGACTTACAGCTCATAATTTATTGATTTAAAAACTTGTATTTCCTGAAATTGATTTTTCCCTGTGGATGGATTAAAACCATCAAAGATACAATGCAGCCAGTTGTTTTGTCAGCGAGTGGAAATCTACAGTTGAGCGTCTTAAAGGGGAATTCCCCTGAATATTTCAGTCATCCCAGTGTTCTGGGTAAATGCTAAAAGACAATAAATCAAGTTATATACAACAACAAAAAAATTAAACATACAAACACACACACATATGTATATATATATATATATATATATATATAGATATGATATATGATATATTGTATCTGCTACAGCTGATATTTGAGGTCTCCCTACCATCAGCTGCTAGGAATATCAGGACATGATGTCACTGTGTTATTTAAGTACTTATTTGCAGCTGTCAGATTCATCCCAAACTGGGACGCCCCGGTGGCCTCGGGGTGTTAAGGTATGGTCACATTACACCTCCGTCCTACAAATGTTGGCTCTGTCTCCCATTCACTTCTATTGAGGGCAGCACGATAGAGGAATTCAAGCATGCAAGTCCTGTTTTAGTACAACCAGCTCTGTCAGACTAACAGTTCAGAATTTACCTTTGTTCAACTTTGTGGATGTGCTCGGTCAACCAATAGAAACACTGCTGCACTGTGTTTGGTAATGTAGAGTGTAGGGCAGTGTTATTTAACTGATGTGTAATGTGACCGTACCTAAAGACGCTGACCATAAAACTACAACATTCATGGTTTAAATCTGGCCAGGGACCTTTCTTGCATGTCATACCCGTCCTTATCCAGTACTTTCCTGTCACCTCCACTGAGTACTATCTGACGATGGCAGAAATGCTCCATAATTACTTTAAAAAAAGTCATTTAAAACAGGAAATCCAAATGAGCTTATGCGACTTTGCTCTAACCTCACTTCCTTTCTGTTTTCAGGTTTCCTGGCGTCTCTTAAGTTGCCCTCCTATGAGGAGGTGGCCGCTCAGCCGTCGACCCCTCCTCCACCCTACAGCTCTGTGTTCACTACCCCACGCTACCCGCAGCCCCCCCGCACTGTCGACCCCCACCTGCTCACGCAGCATGGCCCACTGCTGCACCGGCCGCTCAGCGATGGTCCCTCCTCACTCAGCTCTGATAACAGGTAACAATGCTGCTAATGCTACTGGGAGTACTGGTGGTAATGCTCCTGCAAGCACTAGTAACTAGTACTGGAATCGTTAGCTTCAGCAAATATTGGCAGTATCACTAGTAACACTGGCAATGCAATACCATTAACTGGACTGATACTACTAAAGAGGTACTGGTCTTACTGAGGCTACTACTACATGTGTTGCTATGGCAATACCCACTACGACTTACTCCTTTTATTATGAATACTAATTATTACAAGTAGTACTACTAAGACTCCTAGCATTGCTACTATTAATACTTATGCTACTACTACTTTCCTAACTTCTGCTGTACCACTACATACATTGAACAACTGATAATTGAAACTGTAATACCTCAATCTTTCCTGTAGCTCCAGTTGTTCCTGCGACTCCTGCTGCCCCTCCTCTCCGTGTAGCTCCTCCCTATCGGCACCTGTCACGTATGAGACAGACACAAGCCACGCCTCCACGCCCAGTGAGGCCGCGCCCCTCACTCTTGATGTCACCATGGAAACTATCACCGCCGGGGCAACCTGCTTAGAGGTAAATGAGACACGATTTGCCTCTGAGAGGATGGTTGCCACGGTGGTCATTGACGTCAGCGAAGCAGACGCTGCCGGAGCTCAGGAACCTGTTGCCACGGACTCACCGGTTCCCAACCAGACTGTTACTGTGGCCGTTGTTACTAGGGCGGCCTCCCCTCAACCTCTGCCCTCTCCTGGTTCTGAGGTTGCCATTCCTGTTGGAACTACGTCCCCCATAAATCAACAGCTTGATCTAACACCATCTACCCCAATAGTTAGCACCTGTAGCTCAAGTACACTCCCTACTCCAAGTGCTGTTGACACAGCACTCCCCACCATCCAAATAATCAGTATTGAGGACCCATCTGAGTGCCCTGAAACTACCCCTGCCCCGAAAATCACTTCAGGCCCTTCTACCCCAACAGATAGCACTTCTGACAGACCCACAGCCAACCTAACCCCAGAAACCCTCAATCTCACAAGAACTTTTGATACATCCAACGTTCCTAGTAGCCCAACCTCAGTACTGTCCCCAAATGTTGGAAGAACTTTGGCCCTGATAACAGGCTCTGCTGGTCTCCCAACCCTGGACCCAAATCCTAGCCTTGTGCCAATCTTGGCACCTTCAGACCCTACCCAAGCTCCAGACCCAGTACCTTCAAACCTTACCCAGACTTCAATCGAAGTACCTTCAAAGCTTACCCAAGCTCCAGACCCAGTGCCTACAAACCTTAACCAAGCTGCAGACACAGTACCTACAAACTTTACTCAATCTCCAGAAGCAGTACCCACAACCCTTACCCCTTTTCCAGACCAACTATTGCCAAATCTTACCCAGGCTCCAGAGTCAGTACCTTCAAACCTGATCCCCTCTCCAGAACCAGTATTGCCAAACCTTACCCAAGCTCCAGAGCCAATACCTTCAAACCTTACCCCAGTGCCAGACCCACAAACTAAAACCACCCTCGTTCCTGATTCCTCACTCAACCATGTTCTAACTCCCGCACATTCAAACCTTACCCTAGCTACAGATGCAGCACCCACTTCACCCACATTATCCCATTGCCAGAACCCAGAGCTGTCACCTGGGTCAGGTCTTCCCCTGGTTCCTCCCAGCCCCATGTCAGATCTGCCCAAACACCTGGGGGCTGTAGCTGTTCTTGAATCTTGTTTAAATCCAGATACAGCACTGGTTGATTCGGGTCCTTGTCTGGTCCTGTCTCAGTTGTCAGGGTCAGACATTATCGGCCCATTACCATCAAATATCCAGACTGGTTTAAGCTCTGGATCTGGTTCTGGATCATGCTCTGGTGTTGGTTCAAGATCAGGTACACTGCACTGTCCTGCCCCAGTGCTCACCTTCCCAACACCTGTATCCTCCTCTTCCTCCTCTTCCTGCCCAGCCATAACCATAGAGTTGGAATCAAATTTTGCTCCTCTTCAGTCACCCCGCTCAGCCCTCTCCCCATCCTCACCTGCATCCCTTCCCTCTCCTCCGTTTCTCCCTTCCCCTCCAGCCCTGCCTTCCTCCTCCCTCCCAGCCCCAGCTTTACTCCTGGACCCCCTCACAGCTCTGCACCAGTCCGACAAAGGTGCATCGTCGTCTGGCCATGCTTCCTCACTCTCCCCCTCACCTCGTGCCACTCAGTCCCCTCCAAAACAGACTCTCTTCTCCCCCTGTGTGGACGTCTTTGAACCAGGACCTCCCAACTGGGAGGATGGAGAGGAAGAGCAGGAGGAGGAGGACAATGATGATGATGAAGAAGATGACATGGGAGCTGATGAGAGCCAGTATAGACATCGACGACTAACTGGTGACTCTGGGATCGAGGTGTGCAGGTGTCGGGTAGAGGATGAAGATGATGAAGAGGAGGAGGAAGAAGAGGAGGGGGAAAGGAAGGAAGATGGTAGGAGAGGAGGAGGAGGAGAGAGGGATAAAAAAGGAGGTGGAAACACTGATCTCCATGATAGTGTGGACTGCCCCGCCAGAGGTCAGATAACCACAGGGGAAGGACTTACACTGTGTAACCCCACCTCCACCACTACACCAACATCAGAGGACAGTGGAGAAGTCGTCATTGTCATGGAGACAGTGTGATTGACATCAATGGGAAGATCACAGCATTCGTCATCCAAACAAGGGATGAAGAGAAAGTAAATTATGGCATCCACCCTTAAAACTGTTTTTGGAAATTGTTCTGTAACCGGGAGTTTGTCAACGCAGATGTTGATGAGTCACATCATATCAATACATGTTGCTACTTCAGCAGCTGTTAGTCAGACCAGCACAGGTACCGGATGGGTCACAGGAAGAGATTCAACAGGAAGCATTTCCTCAACTCTAACTGCGAATTGAAATTTTAATTAACCGTGGTTCCAGGCTTCTGCATGGTGAGTACCGGTGTGTTTAAATAGGAGGAGAGGTGTTTACTCAGATTGCATCCAAGGTTGATAAAGTTTTACAGCCTCTATAGAACCACTTGAGAACTGTTTTCAGCTATTTGTAAAATTTCAAGAAAGATTAGGACCCTTGCTTTCCATTTTGATCCCAACAGAGTAACACTGGAGAGTTGTCTATTTATGAGGAATGCCTAAATCTCCACCAGAGGGTATGATCAGAGAGTGACCTGAAACAGCTTGCTTCGACGTGTCTGTAGATCAATTCAGAAATGTTGTCAGTCAGAGTGAACAGCCTAATAATTTGGATTTGTTTGTAGAGGTTAAAAGTGACACCGTTCACTGTCTTGTCTTTAGCTCTAATTTCCAAAATACTTAGAGTTTCAGAAGAGTCGGTCAAATGTACCCTGTGGAGTTACATTCAGTCTGTCTCTAAAGCTCGTTGTTTGTATCCTTGAAGCCTGAAAAATATGTTGAATCAATTCCCTTCCTCATATTTTAAAGGGATATTCCTCCAATTTTACGTTTACCAGAGGAAAAAAGATCTGATGAAAGATGCCATTGTGTTTTTCTAAGTGGACCCTGCTTCAGTTTTAACTATTCTTGTTTTACTCTGTCTCTTACAAGAACCCTAACTTTATGGAAGTGCCATATGTGCTACATGTCCATGTACATCCCCATGTGAATGTAAACCAAAATGGGAACCTGCTCATCAAAATATTGTTCCATAGCATTACTACTGATCCACAGGGTACCTTTAACCTGAACTACTAGTCATTATAAGCTTGCTAACCAGCCAGCAGCAGATTTTAAAGGATGCTGTGGTTAGCTAACAAGCTGAACTTCCTGAAAACAAAATCAGTGAGGATCAGACTGAGATGCAAATTGGCCATCAATCATTCATTTTCAGGTCTGTTGACAGATATCAAAGCAGGTTGTTAATCACAAAGCTAATCCTGAGTCCATGTCTTATGGGAGGTACCGTAATTATCAGTTACCAACTTGTAAATAGCGCTCACACATCAGCATCCAAGTAATTAATGAATTAAGACTCTGACACTCTGATCTTTTTGAAACTTTGCACTTTAATACAGCATCAAAAATCTGTCGTTCAAAGTAATTAAAGGTTGGTATAATAGATATAGAGCTGCATTGACCATGCACAGGTTTTTGTTTTTTTTTTTGTAGTCATACAGCTTTGTCGAGTGGTCCAATGACGTCCACGCTCACAAGTCACAAACGTCAGAATCATTCCCATCTCCGCTTTCCGTCCCACATAAAGACTGCGAACGTGGTCGCCTTGGTCTGCTTTATGCCTCTGACAGAAAGTACATAGTGTTTCTTACATCTATCTGTCACCAACAAGAAAAGAACAACTTTAAATAGTTGAAGATTTAGCAGAAGACACCTCGCTTGTCTTGGGCACTGACAGGGGTTTGGAAACGTGCCGGGGACAAATTGGCTGTTTTGGAAATGAAGAGAGACTGATGTAGGAGGATGATTCACTCTGACTGACAGAGGGAAGACTGATTCATTCATTAGAGGGAATGATTTGATGAAGAAGTCTGTCAGGAAAGCAGAATTAGGTGGGTAGTTTATGAAACGGGAGAGACAGCTTCTCAGATTTGATGCGACCGTGGCAACTTGATCCTATATGGAAGGTTTCAGGGCGGAGGGATCGGCTGGTTTCCTGTGCGTTGGCCTTTCAGCAGAGAAAAGCTTTTGCATAAATAGGAATAAACAATGGGCGCTGTTAGACAGAAACAAAGCACCAAACAGAACAGAGATGAGAGCACGTCATCATTCCCGTCTTTGTCTCTTTCTCTGAATCTGAGGTCAGATGCAACAACACAGACGCCACAGAAGCTACTTTCAGTCCCTGTCTAAACTCTGAAATTACCTTTCACATTGTGCATCTCTCAATTCATAGACACCTCTCCTTTTTTGTCATTCAGAATTCTTAATAAATTTACATCATCCTACAAAAATCACCAAACAAGTCGAGCTTTTTCAGGGCCTTCAAAATGACAGTAACCTCAATCAATAAATCGTTAAAAACTACAGAAGCCGAGTCATTAGAATTTATTTTTAGGCCATTGTTGTATATTACATATTAATGTATTTGTACACTGTCAGGTTGATAGGCGTGTCAATATTGATATTTTGTGACAGAAAGACTTAAAGGTAGAGTATATTTTGTCAATGACAGAGTGTTAGTAACATTTGTATTGTACATGCTGGTGTATTTCTAACCACCTTAGCATCTGAAATTAGTGAAGAGCAATATTTTTCATCAGCAAGAGTCTGTGTGTAAATAACCCCCTCCAGAAAATTCAGGACAGCTGCTTCAGGAAGGGTTGATAGCAAAGAAACGCATTGTCATTGTTGGGTGAGAACCTTGTTACTCCAGTTCAGGTGATTGGCCCTGTCGTTTGGGCAATTGCCACACTATTAGCTTGATAAAAATCTGTCCTGAACCCTCCAGACAAACTGAGAAATGCATCAGGGTGAAGAAGAAAACAGTCAACACCTTGGAGATCTGACATTTTTACCCAACAACAGCAGTAAAATGATTGTAAGAGCAGTTTTTAACAGATGAGTCACTTCCAACATGCTTGACGAAGGTATGGCATCACACATTTGTAATACTTTTTAATTGTGTCAATGAAGAAATGCTATCTTTGTTATCTTTGTCCACATTATGATAATAACCTGTTCAACAAAACATTCACAGATATTTCCTTGAAGCAAGAGGCTCTCCCACTCTCTCTTTTCACTGGGACTAAAGGTTGAACATAGGAGTTAGTGAGACGTGCGTTACCTTTTCTTACACCTGCTTCCACAAAGTGCACTTGTTTTTTTGCAGCTTGTCATGAAAGCTGTGTTAGAAAAGTTTCACAAATGTGTGTTGATCCAAACCAGATGTTGAAAGTGTGTTGGAAAAGACGCCAGAGTAAACCAACGTGTAGCCAATGAGACAAAGAGTGTGCAGTGACGTTATTAGATTGTACTTGCAGATAATTGCTTGAACCAGAACTCCTCAAGTGGGAATGTTCAAATGACATCTTATTCAGACTGGATTTATGCCTGTAGGGGAGGGGGAGGGGTGATTTCAACATTACCTGCTCTGGTAAGTGATTGGTGGATGTGGGAAATATATCAGCCCCACTCCAGTAATAATTATAGCCACAATGACCTACTGGTCCTCCTGTAATTTAAAGCCCATCCAGAGTGATGTCCTTGTATTTGAAAGTGGATCTCTTGAGCAAGAGCTGCTTTTGCTTTTACTTTACATATTTACAAATCACCTTGGTGTGAAATTTGACTTTTGTGTGAAAATTGAGGACGTCAAAAATGTTATCGCTAACCTGATAGATGGAAACATGATAACACCAATTTATAGGCCTTGCTGGGAACCAATATGATTTTGAGCTCTGTGTTTTTTAACCTTATATTTTGGCAGCTTGGCGCCATTAAAAGTGAATTAGCTACTAGCTGTTTGCAGAAGACCCACTGGATGTACAGACAACCATCACTTTGATACAAAAAACACTTAGAAACCTGATGATTCTCAGGCATGTTCTGCAAGATACAGGAACATCTTTTTGTATGATTTCTAAGCAGATTTATGGACCTTTATTTGTGATGGACATATCCTCGGGACACGTAACTCACACTGAATGATATCAATATATGTTTCCTGACTTAGTGATCAGGTTTGACTGAGTTATGACTCTGACAGGGAGTGTGACTTTTGTCCTGCTGAATGTCCATGTCTATCACAAACCATTTTCTGTAATTTCACCATGGTTAAAATGGCGTCTTGAATGATTGGTTAAATCACCAAAGAGCACAGTGAATGTTTCACTCCCCACCTCCCCTCTGATGTTAATCCAGTTGGAATGGGGCTTTTGAAAGTAAAGACATGACATCTTGAGGCAATATCATGTTAGGAGGAAAGTAATGTTCTCAGGCTCCCTGTGTAACTATGGCAACCGCTGTGGAGCAGTGGTCACCTGATGATTGTGTCATTCACCTGTATCATTAACTCAGCCTTCTCCGATGGAAAGACCTTGAGTCTGTTTGACTGATCCTTAAACCCTGTGTCCATGCTGCATTACAACACGGACTGATTGCAAAAGGACAATGGGTGTGTCTTCGCTGACATAGTGACCCATACGGATGCCCATGATGGACAAAGCTATGTTGGACTTCATTATGACAAAAGCAATGTCCTGCCATGGAGAGGACGTGATGGAGTGGACAGATGTTTCAAACTGATTGGCAGCTGGATATTTTCTGGACTGCTGGACGTCTTGGTACTCAGTTTGGCAACCAATGTGCACAAGATTGGATTCACACACGGATGGATAACCACGATCCAATCTTCCTTTTCTAAACCTCTGTGGGTAAATTCACAGACATAGAAATCTGGTTTTGCGCCGATCCAGACTTTGGAGCAGTCCAGGAGATTCTCTGATGATGTCTTTGATTCATCTCAGACTGAGGTCTAAAACACGACCTTGTTCGATTGAATCCAGGCAAAATTTGCGCCTGTGGACTGAGAGTTCGTCGAGGCTGAAGGACCTCCTTGAGAAAGCTCAAAGGTGACACCGAGCCGTTGATGTTGTGGTTGATGTTGTGGTTGATGGTGTTTTTTGTTTACTGAACTAATAAGGTTATATATCTCCATGGTTACAGAGTGCCATTTCTACTTGACAACTGTTACTACTTAGCATTAGATAGAGTTGTTCCCGCTCTGTGTGGGTGTGAACTTTCAACCAGAATGACTGGAGAAATTTTGTCAGAAATCTGTCTGTAGCTCGGGTTCCCAAAGGCTCTCAGCTCTCGGATCAGCCTCATGAAGGGAATGCAGCTGGTTTTGATGCGACATCTGTCACTTCATTCAGGATTTTTATCTAAATGATCTCACAGCACCGGTTGACGGCGTCTGTAAGGGTCAAAACAGAATGAAACTGTAGTAGAAGCCGACAAGGTAGGTCGGGACAACTTCAGCAGAATTCCTGGAGTCACAAAGTGAGGGTGAGTTCCTACATAGCTTAATAGGTTCTGCAAGGCACCAGCATTGCCAAGGTTGGGGGTTCACCTCCCACTGAAGTTTGTGACACTCAAGATATCGATACTCATTGGGCTGTGAGGCATTTAGGGGTTAAATCTTCAACCTAATGATAAAGCTGAGATGATCTCCCTGTACGCGAGGCTGATATCAGGGCCGAGCTCACTTTTGGAAACCCGTTATTTCCCTCTTTTTGTTGAGTTTTTGTAGTTTTTCATCAAATGTCGGTGGACGAAAACATTGAACAACAGTCCTCTCTCGGAGTTTCACACTGACTGGATTCACACTGACAGGTCAGATTTGGTTTCAACCCAAAATTGACCCCAGTATGATTGCTTAAAAGCTATAATTGATTACTTGACTACCTTTAGTCCTCAGGTTACCTTTGAAATTCTTAAAGTAAAGGTTCCAGACTTCTTTAGAAACTTTGGCTGCAAATAAAGTTTAGTTTATCAACCTCTACCAGTGATCAGCTCCACTAGTCAAGGTTCCCTCCAGTATAGCTAGGTAGAAATAATTTATTTTACATTGTTGTTACTGTCAACTTTTACGGTGGAATGTTTTCTTGCGTGTTTCTTAATGTATGAGGTTGACAGTGTTTGACACTTAAGTGGTGACTGGATCTTCAAGTGCTTGAATAAGTGTTCATGAATTTCAACTGCATTATGAGAACTGCGAATATTCTACTTCCTCACTTGGAAATAGAATTATATAAGAATGTTCTGGATCTGCATCTAAAAGACTCAAGATTACAATCTTTACGTATTACACACTTTATCATCCGACTGTCAACACTAACTGACCCAGACTGGAACAGATTCAGTCCAACATGATGCCTCGGCTCAACATTCATAATGGGTGATCCCACCTTCAACTCTGTGGTAACTCAAATTATGTCCTTGTCTTCTCACCACGATATCTGCCCCCCATTGGTGATCTGATTGTACTGTGAAGCAGTATGCTAACTTAGTCACAAAGGTCAGTGACTGAAGACTACATCTGGGCATTTTTCTGCAATGCAGTCATCAGATTGTTGGGGAGGGATGGGAGGAAATATACAAGTCAGCTGAGTAGAAGAAGAGGTGGAGCCTGCAGGTATTTAGTGCACCTTGGGTGAATTTCAGACACATTATCATTGGCAGGTGAAAAGCAACAGCTTATGTGGAAATAACAGCATCACAAGTTCTGATTATGGTTGCTAATGGTGCATCACTTTGCAGGTATCCAGGCTATAAATGGAAATCCATCATTAGACCCAATGCAAGAGCTGTTTGGAGAGATCCGAAAGGTGTGTGTTTTTTTTAGAAGCTGTCAACATCATCAGTTTGGGCATCATGTGAACCTTAGTTCTGAGAGAGAGGGCTGAGGAGACTATAAGGTGAGGATGAGGTGGTTCCATTAATATGAAAAAACCCACTTTGATTCAGAAGCCCAACAAAATAAAGGTTAAGGCTTCAAGTTTCAACAGAAGCTGAAACATCTAAAGTTTTTTTTGAGATTCCTAGATATTGTCACATCAGTCTAATCTGGGTAACCAGTCATTCAGAGTGCTGTCCTGTAAAACCTGCACTGACCCTGAAACGTGAACCCAGTCAACGTTTTTGACAACTCTGGCTTTTGGCCTCATTCAATTTTTACCATTTTGGACCCTTTGATCAACTTTCACTTGTTCTATGAGGAGATTTGAAGCAGCGCCACCAGTGTTGTTTGACAAAATGATTTAATTTACTAAAACTTAAAGTATGTTCCTTCTCTCGTAGGAGCCCCTCCCTCTGTCTAAAGAATGTTTTCTCGTTATCTCTTCTCTTCTGTCCTTCCTTTTTGCATGAGGTTTCTGTCGGAGGAGTCGAAGGAAGCAGAGAAAAGATCAGTCTTTAAAATCCCTTAATATTACGATGATAATGATGCTAATTATTAGTATTATCTAATTAATAGTGAGTGTGTATGTGTGGATGTACGTATGTGTGTGACCTAACTAAACCAGCCTGTTCTAACAATGTGTGAAGATATACTGAATAAAACTGTCAAATCTACCACCTGTCTGTCTGCAGTCATCCAATACACCATCACCATACTGAAGATCAATCTTTATTTATTGATTAAAACACAATGATAATGTCAAATTACAGTCTGCCTGGGCCACACTCGAGCTCTGTCAAATCAATCATAATTCATTTTTAATTAGAAATGTTTATTTCGAATAACAATTTCAGAGGGAATAAAAACATCCTCTTTTATTCATTAAACATTAAGTGGCTTTAATTTTTAAAGCTCAGTTTAATTATACTTTGATTTTTTTCCGATTGTACTTTAATCAGCTTTTGAAATTAGTCAAGCATAGCATTAGCAGGTAGCTGCTATAGCACAGTGTTGGTATAGTTGGAGCAGTTAGATTAGCATTAGCATTTTTTATGTAATCAAGTAGTTCAGATTTACAATGCTGTGTACTAATCGATATTATCTAATCCGAAAAATGGTGTTTACACTGAATAGTAAAGATTTTATAGAAGCAATTTTGGTAACTTTGTACATCTTTGGCAAAATTTTATATACTTCACTTGAAGGAATGAGGCTCACAAACATTTGAAGCCCTAATTATTACAACCTATTATAAACTACTTTAATGGTGGAAAACTGACGATATTTTAATTTTTGATTTCTTTCACTTTATTGTCACAGGAGTGTTTTAATATTTACTTCTGCAAAATTTTAACAAAGCGACAAAAATTTTAGCGTAATGTTTCTTTCTTCTGCCATTTATTTTGACTTTTACCCTGTCCTTTTTTATTTTATTTTTTTTAAGTATATTTTTTTGGGGCTTTTTATGCCTTTATTTGATAGTGCAGTAGAGAGAGACAGGAAATGGGGAGGCAGAGAGAGGGGGAATGACATGCAGCAAAGGCCTGCAGCGAGGACTGTAGCCTCTACACATGGGGCGCCTGCTTAGACCACTACGCCACACGACGCTCCAGTCCTTTTTTATTTTGCTTCGCTCTCCCACCCCGCCCTTGGAGTGACAACAACGGTATAAGGTAATGGCTGCAAGACCACACCTAGCCGCCCCTGCAGGTTGGGCGGGGGGGCCCCGTCTGGCAGCCTGAAGCTCATTCGCTGGAGTAGAGAGGACAAGAAGAGAAAGAGCTCCAGCCTGGCCAATGATTCGCCGACACAGACCCGAGGTCCCGCCCCGAACGGCAAAAAGAAGGGGGGTGTGACTCGCTGGCCCCGATCGTCAAGGAAACGATCTGGAAATGCAGGGAAAGGCAAAGTTGGTGTGTTTGGCTACTGATTAGAAAGCTTGTAAAGTTAAATGTTTGTATGTTTGTATGTTTGTGTGTTTGTGCATTTACCTGGGTTGAAAAGGTCGGGTTTATCCCAGTGTCGGGGGTCGTGGTGAATCGACCACATGTTGACCAAAACACGAGTCCCACAACTTACAGAGTGACCTCCAATGCTACAGGAAAGAAAGAGAGATGGATCGAATTTTAGTCTATGTAATCTGGATCCAACTACTGATTATGTTCATTATTGATTAGTCTGTTATTTACTCATTTAATCGATTATGAGTTTGTCTGTCACTGAAAACCACACATTATAATTTCCGATGCAAATAACAGAAGAAGTTTAAATACTTTAGAAACAGGAGGAATAAAACGCCAGAATAGATCAGACTGTGGACTACAGGCAGCACAGACGCTGCAATGACATCCGAACTTTCACTAAATCTCAATCTCTCATCAAACACCGTTCTGAGTGTTTGTAGCTCTGAGCCTGATGTTTGTGGCTGTGCTGCATGGCTTCCACCACCAGGTGGTGCCGTCGAGTACGTTGAGCGAGTTTTGAAGCAGAAGTAGTAGAATAAGAGTAGAAACATAAAATCACTGCAGGTGAAACCACATCCCAGCGTCCACCTGAGACTCTGGATGCAACAAAAGCATAAAATCCTCATGTTAGAGAAGCTGGACCCAGGAAATGTTCTAAGAACTATTGAAAGGATTAGTTCATTATCAAAATAATTATCAATTAATTTTCTGTTAATCGTCAGCTCTAGTATTTGAGTGCAGGTCTACCTGCTGTGGGTCATGGCAGTGTGTGGGATCAGTACGGGGCTGACCGGTCGGATCCTCATGCCCTCGTTGATGACACAATCCAGGTACGGCAACCGGCCGCGGTCCGACATGCAGACTGCTCGCTCGCTGCCAA
This sequence comes from Seriola dumerili, assembly GCF_002260705.1. NCBI lineage: Eukaryota > Metazoa > Chordata > Actinopteri > Carangiformes > Carangidae > Seriola > Seriola dumerili. The sequence continues at coordinate 96,290 of NW_019174627.1, read as the reverse complement.
CGTGCTCGTCCAGCTCCTTCTGCACGCGATCCTGGACCTGGGACCCAGGGACCATGATAATGGTTTATACTCAAGAACTACAGAAGTGCATTGAAATGTTTTCTGATTATAAAATCAGTTTTTCAAATCAATTTTTTGAGGATACTTAAAGAAAATTGTTTTAGTCTGTGGCTAAATTTCCTGCCCCAGTATTTGCAGCAGATGTTCAAGCAGGTGTTAGCTTCATCATCATCAGTATCAGTGGCGTTTTCACCTCGGGGTGGTGCAGCAGGTACGCCAGGATCCACAGCAGTGTGGTGGATGTCGTCTCTACTCCAGCTCCAAATGCCTCAGCCGCTGTCATCAGGACGTGGTCGTCCGTTATCCCCTCATCCTCTGGTCCAGATGACCTTTGACCCCGCCCGCTGCCTGTCTGGCCCTTCAGCAAGGCATCCAGGAGGTCTCGGGGCTCACCGTCACTCAGTGATGCCTGGACATGAGCCAAAGAGGAAGTGCAGATTTGTACTTTAGGTCAAACTTTTTACATAAATTTTGTGACAGCAGAAGAGAAATGTCCTCTCAGCTCCTGACGACGAGACCTTTGTGAGGACTAGTATTCGAAGCCTTCTATGAGTTTGTACGTTACCTTGTGCTCCTCCAGTTTGCACGTCAGCAGTCGGTCTCTGACAGTGATACAGTCCTTCAGTTTACTCAGAGACTTGTTAGGAAAGACCTGAGGGACAGATACAGATTGTCAGTGTTTGTGTGCTCTGTACTTCTATCTTTGTAAGGTCCAATTACAGTTTTAGACCTTGAAAGTGAGGTGAGTTTGACAAGTCTTAGAGCTGTACGAAGGTAACAGGACTTTCTTGAGGTTCTTCTTCCTATCTGAAAGGCTTCTTCAGCTCTAACTGATTAATGGCGAGTTCCAGGCATTTAATGTCTTGTGTGGTCATTAACACCTTGAGAGCTGTTGAGGTGAGTTGTTGCACGACTCTCGCAAAAACTCACATGACGGCCGGGAAGAACCTCGAAGAGGTCCAGTTTTAGTTTAGAATGAGGTTTATGTGAGTGTACCTTCATCCAGGGGTAAATGTCCACCAGTCCTCCCCTGGCGATCGTCTGCACGATGCCATCGTTGTATCGGATCACCTCTTGCAGCTCTGCGTCGCCATGGCGATAGGTGGAACTGAACACCAGTGTGCACACAACATTGGTGACGGCCCTGGTCACCGCGGGAGACGGGTCGAAGCCGCGCTTCCCCCCGGACAACAACTCGACACACAGGCTGTCCACCGAGGACAGAACTGGAGAGGGAGAAACGTCATGAAACATCAATATGACGAGTTTTTACTGTAAAGCAGCTGCAGGAATAACGATGCACACGGCAACACGGGGTCAGCTGCTGATAAAAGTGGGTCTCATTTTTGTGTTGTATATTTTTCTCTGCTTTTTTCCTGAGGATTATCATTTGAATACTTTGCCTGTGAACCATTTCCCACCAAATAAATGAAGAACTGTGGCAACATCAACTGTCTGCGGTAGGTTCATACAACAGGTAATCAAACCGCTGATATGTCATGTTATGTTGGTTAGAGCACAAAGTTTCACTGAAATGTCCACACCTGTCCAACCAAACGTTTTCACGTGTTTCTTGCTGCAGAAAATGCAGACCAGTTATATACATACATATTTTTTTAAATTCATTCAACATTAGCTTCTTTTAGAATAATAAAAATAATTGTATTATTAATCATTTTATTTTTAAAAATAGAAATAATGAGCCTGGCCATCAGTCTAAACTACAAATGTCATTTTGTTTCCACATACACACATAAAAAAAAAATCGTCTACAAATATAAACAACAAAAGAGCTCCTTTCTCTGTTTTACATATTTGAGCAGGCTCTGTTACATCTTGCTGTTAATGAGTGTATTGTTTTTTAAAATAAAACAAAATTAAGAGGGGCATTCAGAGACAGCAGACCTCTGCCAAGGCCAATGTCAAACAACAAACCATACTTCAGAGAAAAAATCTAAAATTCATAATAAATGATCCGGATCGGCCCCATAATTTAATAGGTTATTCTCTGGTCCATGATCCATCCCTCCACCAAGTTCGGTGCAAATCGGTTCTATACTTTGTGCGTAATCCTAACATAACTCCCGGGCGGAAGTAACAAAAACTCTGGCTCCGTGTCGGGCACGCCCACCAATTCACCCGCGCAATTTAAACCACGCCCACCAAACACAGCGGCGGTTCCAGTCAAAATGGCGCCAGCGCTGCTCACCTGTCGTAAAAATATTCGGTTTCTCAGAGTAATAAACATTGTTGCTAACCTACCGACCCTTGAGCTAAGCTAGCAGCAGTCTCACCGTCCGGACACCGACGGTTGAAAACACACCACCGGCTTTATCGTCCACAGAGGCCGCCATTAGACAGAAAGCATCATGGTGCCGGAAACTGAGTCAGGTAAACACCGATAATCAGACAAAGATGGTTTATTGGGAAGAGGCCTCACTTTCCCTTAGTTCTGCTGTAATTGATATGGCCGAGCTGTTTGTTTGGTTTATCTTTTATAATCACCAATTATTCCTTAATTAATTTACCCCTGAAATCCTCCTAAGCAAACAAAGTGCATTTATTAAAATACTGAACTTAGAGTTTTACTTTACTCGAGTGTTACTATTGTAATAAACCTCATTAATATGTAGCGTACCGATATCCTGCAGTCGACTGGTTCCCTCTCCAAACAGGGTGAAGGAGTTGTGGACGAGGCGGCGGTGTAACTTCCAGAGAGGAGAGTAGTCAGCGAATGCGATGTCTTTACCTCCTCTGGTCAACAGGTTGGTGGTCACCTGCAGAGCGGAAGTGAATGTTGGAGGGAAACCTGTTCACTGCATCAGAAACAATCACATGACTTTACATTGGAAGGTTTGTTAATTTTATATTAAACAGTTACATTAAGATTTCTACAAAACTAAATCCAACCTGTTATTCAATGATAAATGTTATAAGGTTATTATAAGGTTATATGCTTCATCTGACTTAGATTTTATTTATTAATTCATGTGTATGTCAGTTCAGATCGGATCTTTATTGTCCCACAAGAAGAATTAATAATTCTCATAATTATAATTATGAGAATTATTTCGTCAATTCAGAAAAACAGGATTTGTTTGAGAAAAGTTTTCTTTTAAAAAAAAAAAATCCTGCTGTTTTTCTGAATTAACAAAATCTAATTCTGAGATATGATCTCATTAATTCAGAAAAACAGAGCAGGTTATTTTTTTGTTAAGTGAATAAATTACACTTCTGTAGCATGAAGACACAATAAGTCATTAAAGGAGCTGCAGGGTATCTTAGGTTTGGGGAATAAAAACATGTTTTAAATTATTATTTTTTCACTCAACAGTATATATCAATTACAGGGTAAATTAAAGCATGAAATATGATTAAGAGTTTGAAAAGTTTCCTGGTTTAGATCAATAAATATCTGTTCAATATGTAAACGAGGCTCAGAATCAGAAACTACAATTCAGGGTCATAATGTTCAGTCGGGTTCATCCTCCAGTAAATTTAATGGGAAGCAGATCATTTTTGTCAGTCAATCTATTGATTATTTTATTGATTTATCCGTTATCGTTAATTAATATGGCATTATAAATACACATCAGAAGAACTGAGAGCCCAATGAGACAACAACAATCTACGACCCAAACGTTTTCACTTCACTGTCCCAGAGGAAGAGAACCAGGAAATATTTGACACTTTTGCTGATTATCAAAGTACATGCAGATTAATTTTCTGTTGATTAGCAAATTGATTAATCGACTATTGGTTTCCATTGTATTTTGATGTGTCACCATGCTCGGTCGTCCTGCGAAGTCCCTCCCTCTCTGCAGCAGCACCTCTCTGGCGTGTTGATGGTCGTTAATCACCACGGTGTAGTGAGGGCCGAGGTGGAGGGCAAACAGAGACCCGTACCTGCCACACACACACACACACACACACACACACACACACACACACACACACACACACACACACACACACACACAGATGTCAGTGAACAGTGAAAAACGTCTGTTACAGTCAAAGTCTTAGTCTAAGTTTAGATTCAGTTCAAAATCACAGAGTGAAAACGAGAAGCTGGAACCAGAGAATTCAGTGATTAATCAATCATCAAATCAGCTGCTGATTCTATTAACGGACTGATTGTGAAATAGATAAAAGACTACGACACAAAATCAAACTCAAACTTCATAACTAGCACTTTCAAACAGGTTCTTTTAAACACGAGGACTCTTTCTACCTAGATCTTCCAGGATCAGAAACTTCCTCACCTTCGGGCGAGCTGGGAGAAGAGGAGGTGCGGGGGGAGGCCTCCTCCTCCCAGCCAGGGGAGGCTGCCCAGGACGGGGAGCCGAGGCAGGCAGGGGATGGAGTCCCGAGCCGGGGGAGGACAGGACGAAGGTTTGGCTTCAGGCACGGAGCGACGTGTGATCAGGAACAGGACGACGGCCGCGGTGACGAAGAGGACGAGGAGGAAGAGTGGAGAGAAGGAGGAGGAGGAGGGAGAGAGGGAGAGGAAGGAAGGAAGAGAGGAGAGGAGACATGTGAACATGGCTGACCCAGGAGAGAATGAAGAGAGACACTGGAAGTCCTGGATTTAATCTCAGGGAGGAACCTTGGAGAGGTCAGAGGTCGTGTGTGTGTGTGTGTTGTTATTAGTACTAATGTGTGTGTGGCCTCACCATAGCCGTGTGTGTGTGTTTATCTTGGTCAAACGGCCTTGATGTTATCAGGCTGCAGCTGCGACCACGTCAGGTCTCCTTCACCACATCATCATCATCATCATCATCATGTGTGGTCACATTACTTTATATAATTACAGCTGTGTTTACACAGGAAGAAGGTTTTACATTTTTTTATCAGAGGGACAAAAGAAACAGTTGTGAGCACTTCCTCTGTATTTCTGCGCTGACGCATAAAGAGACTGACTCTGCTGAAACTTTACTGTGTTGATGCAACTTACCTGAAACCAGGTATGTATCATGTTTGTTTCTCTGATTTTAAACAGCTCCAGTAACAACAGGTCGGTGAGCCAATCAGAAGAGAGGAGGAGGTTTGGATGGTGGGTCCAGGTGGGCGGGGCTTGGTGACTGCTTTGTTGTGACATCACAAAGTTCCAGAAGTCCTGACGGCTGGTTTTAAGGCTCAGTTTCTGAATACAGGCTGTGTGCATTTCTCTGTGGACTGAGGCTTTGATACTTTCACAGTATTAATATAGAAGCTAGACCTGATCTATAATCACACTACACATGGACACAGACCTTTACACTGGAGGAGCTTTAAATTGTTGGTATTTTCCGCTTGTTTTCGCTCTGTCCTCTGAACGACAGATCGACTGACTGGTTCATCTGACAGATATAAAGTGTGAATCAGTGGCTGCAGATGACAGAAGCCGGAGGCCAGAGAGCTTGTGACGCCACAAGGCTTCGAACACAGTAATGTGGCTCTGATACAGGGAGTGTGTGTGGTCTCTGTAACAGGTGGAGGGAACAGAAGGTGGCACAGCGCCATGGCAACAGTCTCTCTTCTCTCGCCCACACACATATACATGTGTGTGTGTGTGTGTGTGTGTGTGTGTGTGTGTATATATATATATATATATATATATATATGTACACTTCCATCATCTTTGCTTCTTGATTTAGTCTTTTCACACGTTCATGTGGGAGAGGTTTCTCTCTTATCTGCGTCGTCATCCATTATGGTCACCTGATTGTTCAGATCACAGCCTTGCCCCCTGATTGGTCACATGTTGTGATGATTGGTCTGAGACAAACATGTCCGACGCTATTTTTGTCAGTCTGGGCGCAAACACAAATGTAAGTGGCGTCTGAACACAGGTGGAGCTGGTGCTGGGTTCAATGAGGGCCGGTTATGAGGCCGTTGGTCCCTGGGCACTGAAATGTTAAAGGCCCCCTCCTCACTGTGCAGGAGCAAGACGGCCAGTTGGAAAAGATATGTCATTGTGGTGTTTTTATGCCTCTGCTCCAGCAGCCATTTTGTTTTTGGGTCGTCCGTCTGTCCGTTCCATTCTTGTGGAAACGATATCTCAGTAATGCCTCGACAAAATTTCTTTAAATTTGGTACAAACGTTCACCTGGACTCAAGGACAAACTGATTGGATTTTGGTGGTCAAAGTTCAAGGTCAGTGTGACCTCACAAAACACTTTTTAGCCATTACTCAGCACTTCACAGCAATTATGAAAAAAATTTCACACTAATGGTTCATATTTTATCTGCCTCTGGATAAACAGGGATGTTACCTGAAACTAGTCTGAGTGGCGGAGGCAGTGATTCTGGTCGGTTATTTGTTTCTCTTTGTGGTTGTTTTATCTTTATTTCTGTGACATTTTGAAGGTGAAGTCAGGGGCCCCTCTGGTCCCTTTGGGGCCCTGGACCTGTGTTTGGTAGATCCATCTAGTTTCAATACTGACCAATAAACTCTCTGGACTACCAGCCTGTCCTGACATTGATGGCACTTTAAATCTTTAACTTAAAACAAACTTATTTTCTTGTCCAGAACACTCCAACATACAAAATAAACCACTGCAGTTCCTCTCCTGGCCAGTAGGTGGCAACGCTACAGAAGAACATTAACTGTATTCAAATAAATGTAAACAATTCTCTGTTGAGCTAAAAATGAAAGGTTTTTGTATAAAGAACTTTGGATTTTAGTTGTTGACTTGCTATTAGCTTAAAATTTTCATTGACTTCAATGTGCTTAAAAAAGTGTTGTTGCTGTTGTTCTTGTTGTTGCTGTTGTTGCTGTGTGGCTCTAGGCAACATCTGTCGTCTACGATTTTTTTGGTCCTGACTGAAATATCTAAACAGCTATGAGATGGATTGCAATCTGAACTGTTCTGCAGACGTTCATGGTCCCCAGAGGATGAACCCTACTGACTTCAATGATCCCTTGACTTTTCCTACAGCGCCACCATGAGGTTGACTTTTTAATGTGAAATATCATAACTATTATTGGATGGATTGTGATAAAAATTTGTTTCAGACGTTCATGTTCCCCTGTGGTTGAATTTTAATCACTTTGGTGATTCTCTGCCATCATCAGATCAACATTTTTATTCGTCAAATACTTTGTTTTTATGAGCAAATACCTTCAAAACTAATGACATTCCCATCAGCCTCAGCTCCACTTTTGTTTACAGGTTAAACGTCAGCTTGGTAGCATGGTTGTTCACATGCTAATAGTTTTTAACACAAATGTGCCTATTTATAGCGCATTATACCAAAGAAAACATTTCTCAAAGATTAGAGAAAAGCCCAAAAACTGTAAACAGATTAATGAATCACAACTTAGATTTATCTGGTGAGCTGTTGGAGGGGCCAGACCCTCAGGTTGGGAACCACTGGACTAAAACAGCTAACTGTATATAAAGTAGTTAAAACCTGTAGCATCAATTTTTAATACTTGAAGTTAACATTTAGCATCAAAACAACCTTTTACTTTAACATTTAGCTGATGATGCCTCTTGACTTTAGAAGGACCTTTACTTGTGATGGAGTATTTTTATGTTGTGGTAGCAGAACTTTTACTTAAGAAAAGGATCTGAGTACTTCTTCCACCGAGTGAAGTAAAAGTATACACGGAAATACTTAAGTAAAGTACAAGTATCTCAAAACTGTACTTAATCAAACACTTCAAACATCACTTTAGGAGAAATTCCAATTAAATAAAACTGACTGTAAAAGCTCCAGTGACGACATGAAATAGATTTGAACTTTAAACTTCATGTTTCTTGTGACTAACATGTTCGTTAATGTTCAGGTGTGGAAACGTCTCCGTCATTATCGCAGCTGAGCTTCTGCTGTGGACGCACACGTGTGATTCATGTCAGAATCAGCAACAACAACAACATTAAAAATATAAATTCAAATTAAAACGAAAGGTAAACCCCGCAGCTTCTATTCCTGACTCCATTTTACATAACGCCTGCGCTGAATCTCTCCCCCGTTGCCATGGCGACAGCGTCACGGCGATGTGCAGGAATGTCATATGTGGGGCAGTAATATGTGATAATCTATCTTCCTCCCTCCCTCCCTCTCCTCCTTCTCTCCCTCTCTCTCTCTCTTTTCTCTCGGTGTCTCTCGCCCTCTCTGCAGCACTGCAGAGCTGTCCGTGGTGCTGAAACCGGCTCCTCAGTGCGACACAGGTAGGAAACGGACAGAAATCAGATCAATCTCTTGACTGACTGTCTCCGGGTTTATCAGTAACATCAGTCTGACACCTCCCCTTTCATATTTCTGCATTTGGTTTTATTTGCATGAATCTTAAATATCATCAAATGTCTTTAAATGCATTGTCTGCTGATGAGTAATTATCTCTGATTGATTGATCCTTCTCTTCCTCCTTCGTTATACTTAGTCCATGTTTCTATAAACAGTGATATTAAAATTAAAATTAACATAAAATGATCATTAACTTTATCATTTTAACATTCATTCTTAATTTATTCTGGGCTCTAACTCTGTCCCATGTACAGCCATGTCTATTAAAGTGCACAGTCCCTGTGAAATAAACCAATCAATAGATTAATAGATATATGATTGATAAGTGTCACCACAGGTTTAACTTTCAGACAGTGGCAGCGTCACTGTTTTAAAGATACAGAACGTGATATAGAGTTTGTGTTTTTGGTCTGATGTGAACCTCAGACCAGGTCCATGCTTTGATCAGTGATTATCGATCAGTGATTATCAGTGATTATCAGTGATCTGCCTGTGTGGGCAAAACTATCCCAAGAAAACAACTTTAATGAATCTGCTTCTGTTCCTCAATAATCCCTCCATCAGACTCCCTCCATCAGACTCCCTCCATCAGACTCCCTCCATCAGACCTCCATCAGACCTCCATCAGACTCCCTCCATCAGACTCCCTCTATCAGACCTCCATCAGACCTCCATCAGACTCCCTCCATCAGACTCCCTCTATCAGACCTCCATCAGACCTCCATCAGACTCCCTCCATCAGGCCTCCATCAGACTCCCTCCATCAGACCTCCATCAGACTCCCTCCATCACACTCCCTCCATCAGACTCCCTCCATCACACTCCCTCCATCAGACTCCCTCCATCAGACTCCCTCCATCAGACCTCCATCAGACTCCCTCCATCAGACTCCCTCCATCCCTCCATCAAACTCCCTCTGTCACTCCATCAGACCTCCATCCCTCCATTAGACTCCCTCCTTCAGACCTCCATCAGACCTCCATCAGACCTCCATCAGACCTCCATCAGACCTCCATCAGACTCCCTCCATCAGACTCCCATCAGACTCCCTCCTCCCCTCCTTCCCTCCCCCCTGGTTGTATAATCTCTCTCTCTTGCCGCAGTGGAGGAAACCCCTCTCTCCTCTACGTTGTTTTCCCGCCTGTCCTTTTATGGTATGGGGATACCCGCCGTCACAACCGGAAGCAGTCCATGTTTGGGCAGCTGCGAAGCGGCGCGGCGGGGGGAATCCCTCGCGCCGGCTCCGACCAATCAGGCCTTGCCGGGAGTTACCTAGGAGACGGAGAGTATAAAACGGGCGGCGGGCACAGGGAGCTCAACATCTTCAGCTTCACCGACTAACGGAACATCACCGGCGGCTCCTCTAACGGATTAACACCGGCCACAGGGAATCCCCGATACCGCCACTTTATCCAGCCTGACTCTGTAATCAGTCAGGCTCTTTTCGCGCCACGCTTTCACACGCAATAACCTGCAGACACTTTTTCACGTAATGCTTCTGGAGCGCGAGGATAGCTTCATGTCGGAATTTGAGGACGCGTGCAGCGCGTGGGTGGACAGTGTGGGCTCGAGCCCCAGCGACGGGACCGACTCTGACGTGGGGTCACCTTTCTGCCAAGGTGTGTGTGTGTGTTCATCAATAACAAAAAATACAATATCTTATATGTTCAGTGTTTCATTTATTGATTGGTCAAATATCCATCTGTTGCCATAGCTACAATCAACCAGTTATAGCCTACTGATGGGTGATTGATTTTTCTGTGTAGGCTGCTCAGCTGCCCACTGAGCTCATATTATGCAATGACAATAACACCCCCTCCTCCCTCCTCCCTCCTCCCTCCTCTCTCTCTCCAGTTTTCTCTCCGGGAACTGACGCCTCTGACTCAGACTTCTTCTCCGACTTCAGCGACTGCTCCTCGGACACGCTCTCGCCCTCCCTCGGCTACAGCGGCAGCTTCTTCCCAGAGCCGGAGCCGTCACTTGCGGCAGCGGGACTGAGCAGCACCGCGGACGCGATCCTCAACATGATCACCGAGATCGTCGGGATCTGCACCGACATGGAGCAGCAGGGCGACGCCGGCTCTCTCCGCGAGTCCACCCCATCCTCTGCGGCGCCCTCCGCGGCCACTGCCTCTCCCTCGCCGCAGCTCTTCGCTCCAGCTCCCGGCCCTGACATGAGCGTCCCTCCCCTGGCCGCAGCCCAGCAGCTGCCTCCCGCCTCCATCTCACAACCGGTGGTGGTGAAGAGCGAGTTCGTGACTTCCAGCTGCAGCAGCGGCTGCGGACAGTCTTCCATGAGCGGGAACGATGCTCTGTTCCCGGCCAGCGCCGACTCTCTCCTCCCGCTGTCGGCTCTGGAGCAACAGGTGGATGTGGCTGATTTCATCGAGTCTCTGCTGAGCTCCGAGGCCGGCCAGGGCGAGCTGAAGCCCGGCTGTGAGGTGAAGCAGGAGCCGCTGGGGCTGGAGGAGTGGCTGAAGAGCTTACCTGCTGCCCAGGTTACCGGGGGAGATTCTAGCAGCTACGTCATCAGCAGACCGGTAGTCAAGACGGAGCTCGTGCAGAGCGGGAGCGACCTCCACTTTTCCCCCGCCCCCCTCCCCTCCACCCTGGATGCCCATCTCCTCTCCTCCCTCCTGCAGGGCGCGTTCCCGATAGTCAACATCAGTAACGCGCACGCGGCCGGAGCCCCCAAACTGTCCCGCGGGGGCAGGAGAGCTCCCGCCAAGAGCGGCCTGAAGGTGAAGCCGTTCCCGTGCTCCGTGCAGGGCTGTGAGCGCCGCTTCTCGCGCTCGGACGAGCTGAACAGGCACGTGCGCATCCACACGGGCCAGAAGCCCTTCCAGTGCACCATCTGCGCACGCAGCTTCAGCCGCAGCGACCACCTGACCACGCACACGCGCACGCACACCGGAGAGAAGCCCTTCTCGTGCGACGTGTGCGGCAAGCGGTTCGCGCGCAGCGACGAGAGGAAGAGGCACGGGCGCGTGCACGTCAAGCAGCAGCTGAGAGCGCAGATGATGGCCGCCTACTCCCTGGCCCTGAACGCGCCCGGCGTCTAAAACAGCAGCGCGAGCTCCAGTTCCTTTTGGCCGGCGAGGCTGCTGCGGAGGATTTGAACGTCAACCGGAAAGCGTCAGAGTGACGTTTCCATGTGACGTCGCACTGACGGCGATTTTAGCTGAAGCCCCGAAGAAGAAGGAGTGGCAGGTGTTTCCAGGTGTTCAGAGGACTTTAGTCCAGGTCTGAAGGTGCACGTGGACATCAGGGTTCACTGCAGGACTGTGGAGGAGGAGGGTGTGTAGGGGGAGGGGGGGAGGGGGTGAAAGACTTCCTGCCGGGGTTCAGGTCTGATCCTGGACCAACAGGTGGTTTACCTCCTGATCATCACGGTGCTCTGAACTCTTACAGGCTGTTTATTACAAAGCTTCTCTGTCGTGACTCTGAATGTTCCTGTCTCCACTGAGGTGGGCAGGTGGGCAGGTGGACAGGTGGACAGGTGGACTTTAAAGGAGCGGTCCGTCTGAAGGAAAGTTCTGCTGTAACATACGACTTTAGTTCTTGTGCATGAGGATGTGAACAGTGAAGAAACTCTGTGAATGTGACGTCAGAATGTCGTGTTTCGTTGAACTCAGATATTTTTATGTCAAACCTTTATATTTGACAAATGGAGGAGTTCTATGTTTGTGATATAAATCTATTTTTCTAGACGGTTGTCTACCTCTTCCTGTGCCGCTGTTTTACAACCAGAGTGTATATTTGTAGAGGAGGAGTCAGGTTCCTCCTGTGATGTCACTTTTCTATGACATGATTGTAAATCCTCGTCATGGACGCTGAATGAACTTTGTTCTAGAATTTTCATTCTGTCGAGTCGGGCGGGTGGGGCTCGGTGTCCAGGTGTGAAGATCAAACGCACCTGCTCAGTGTGAGCTGAGCTCTCAGTAGCACACATGGCTGTGCAGGTTTATTGTTCCCTCGTTCTGCATGGAGGCTGCTGCTGTCAATAAACAAACAAACAAACTGTATCCGAGAGTCCTGTTTACTCCTTCCTCCTCATCTTCATCATCTTCATCATCACCATCATCGTCATCTTCATCATCACCTCATAAACAAACAAACTGTATCCGAGAGTCCTGTTTACTCCTTCCTCCTTCATCATCACCATCATCATCGTCTTCATCATCTTCATCATCATAAACAAACTAACCAACTAACAGTATCTGAGAGTCCTGTGTATCCTCAGTGTCACCATGATCATCAGAATCAAAGACACTGTGTATTGTTGTCCACCTCATCATCATCACTCTGTATATCACCACCATCATCATCACCACCATCATCATCATCATCATCACCACCATCATCATCGCTCTGTATATCACCACCATCATCATCACCACCATCATCATCATCATCATCACCACCATCATCATCACTCTGGATATCATCACCAGCATCATCTTCATCACAGACTTTTCTGTACTTCCTGTGACATTTATCAACAGGCTGCTGTTGCCAGGCAACAAATGGTCCCATTAGTTCTGTCAGTGTAACAGTTTGTCCAGTTTTATGAACTGTGAAGGCTGCGTTGCCAAGGTAACAGCAGCCCAGAGACTCAAGTTTCCTCCAGTTTTATTTTCACCAGTGAAGACAGACAAATACGGCAGCCATTACTGTGATCTTCATCACTGTCATCTTCATCATCTTTATCACCATCATCTTCATCATCATAAACAAACAGCAGCCATTACTGTCACTGCTGTCATTGATCATCTTAATCTTCTTCATCATCATCTTCATTATAGTCGTCATCATCATCATCATCTTCATCATTTAATGAAAACAAAGTGCTTTAACAGTAACTGTAAACAGTTGTTTACGTCTAAGAGGAATAACATACATCACTGGATGGTTCGAGTCTCAGGAAACCTGGACATCAGTCAACACTTGTCCTGTTCTCTGCAGACTCTTGGCGCCCTCCAGTGGTCACCAGCCAGCACTGCAACTCCTCTAGCTTCTACCACAACAACTCTGAGGAACAAGTAAGTTTTCACTCTAGACTTCTGTCAGCATTTCTGTTTTCTGTCGCTATCATTGAATTGATCGTTGCACAATACAAATTAAATGTAAAAGATAAAAATCTAGCAGCTAAAAGGTTTAAAGGATCGATCCGAACTATCTGTCTGCTGATACAAACCTTTACTTTACTTTTACTTGTAATGGAATATTTTTACTCTGTGTTGTTGGTTTTATACAGTAACAAGTTACCAGTGATGGGAAAGTCACTCAGAATCTTTATTTACATGGAAGGACGAATACCACAATGTAAAATACTGCAATACAAGTAAAATTAAAAAGTATTATCAGCTAAATGAACTACAAGTACTGAAAGTAAAAGTCCTCGTGTAGAAACTCATCTTCTCTGACTGATTACATTATTAATCCAAATGCATCGACGTTCCAGCTGCTTAAATATATATTATATTATTTAGGAAAATAAATACATAGATTAATAATTATTATAATTTATTTTATCATATATGCAAATTATTAATTTAAATCAATATTATTATTAATTAGTAATAACAATAGAACAAATATACCGTGATGTAGTCACGTGCCTTTTTACGCTTTAATTTCGTCCAGATTTATTCTTGAAAGTTTCAAGTTCTTCTCAAAAGCCTAAACCTTTAAATGTAAAATATGATTTAATTGTTGTAATGACGTCGTTACGTAAATTCTGGTCGTTTGTTCTGTGAAAAACCGTCAATGATGTTTCCATGTTATTAATCCGGAACGACAGTTGTTTGTTTTCCCAAGAGGACCATGAAGGTGTAAAACGGAGTTCTTGAGTTTTAGTGTCTCAAAACATGAATTATTAATTAATGAACCAGTCCGCCATCATCTCCACATCAGCTCTGACACGTCACGCGGCTCTTACGTCAGGAGCAGCACGCGGCAGCTGCACGCCGAGACGCCGGGAGGGGACGGTGCGCGCGGGGCGGCGGTTGGAACACACACATAATCACACATACTCACACATACACACACATACACGGGTCAGCGTTTCCCGCCGCTGCTCCTCCTGCAGGAGACCGTTACGGTACCGGACTGAGAGGATCGATCCGCCGCCGCACGAGCATGGAATGAAATCCAGAGCGGGAAGCCGGGAAACCATGGCAACGGATTTTTAGCATGAAGCTGACTGCGTGACGCACCAGATTACGGTCCCGTACAGGTAAGAGTTTTATTTACTGAAGGATCTAAGGTGTTTGACCTCGATCAACACTTTGCTAATGATTATTTCATTATTGATTGATCTGAGGATTATTTTCTCTAATAATCGATTAATCAGTTTATGTACAAAATGTAAGAAAATAATTTAAAAAATGCCAGTAAACATTTCTCACAGTGGTGACGTCAAATGTTTTGTTTTGTCCAAACAACAGTCTAAAGCTGGAAAATATGAGTTTTCAGTTTCTACTTAAAGAATTAAAATAGTTAATGATTAATTATCTTTCAACTGATTAATCGATCGTTAATGATCTAAGTACAGTTTTATTATCATTTGTTAAAATAGCTATTAGCTGTTATAAAATAAAGCTAAAATAAATCACATTGCTGAGATAACTATGTTCAGCTTCTTCTCATTGAAGCTGATTTATTTTCACCAAAATACAAAATTCTCAGAAATTGAAATAATGTGCTTGTTTCACCTGCAGTCCGACACTGATGTTCCTGTTTTAATTCACTAGTTTTAATCCAGTTTATAATTAAAACTAAAAAATGTTGATAAATGTCCTCCAGAACAACACGTATGAACATTTTCTGCATGACATCATTTATCTGTGCTGAACAAAACCTTTTCCTTAAGAAAAGAAAGTTATTTTTATATTTGAGAAATCTGGTTATTTTCTCAATGAATGATTTTAGTTTGTAAAATTAGATTTTTAAAAACGAAAAGATAAATACAAAATACATGCGATACAAAAATGACTTTTGAATATGATGAAAAAGAGCAAGTAATTCTCACAAATCTGATCTGGAACAAATCATCAAATGATTAACTGATTATCAAAATAGTTTACAAATCATTTTCTGGAGATCACTAATTGATTAGTTGTTTCAGCTGGTGCTGCTTTACATGGGGTCTGTACTGGACCATTCAAGGTCGGGACCAGGACGTCCCACTTTAAAGTCTCCGACAAAGAAAGTTGTATTGAACCTGCCGTAAAACAACCAAACATGACCTGGTCAGGTTTAGAGAAAGCCGTAAACAGCTGTCGCCTTTTTTGTTTTTGTTGCATTTTAGTCGGATAATTCCTCGTGCAGAACTGCCTCCAGAATAAATAACCTGTGTCTGAGCTCTTTAATTGACATATCAATGACAGAAACTGAGGGTTTAAATATCTACTGTATGACGTGGAGACGGAGTCCACACCCCAGACATTTCTTTCTTCCTGCTCATTCATCCATATTTAAAATTCCTCTGCATGGGGTTGACCAGAGGATACAGTCAGCGGGGTGGAGGGTGCACGCTTCACTTAGCAATTAGCATCACAGGGAAACACTCGCACACATGTCCCGCTAATGTCAAATCCAACAGGCGAGGAGCTCCTCCTCCCTCCTGTGGGATCATAGTGAGACGTGTCAATCCGACGGACACGTCCTTAAACTCTCATAAACATTTTGCTCTTTTAAATCTGCAGGTTTCAGTCTCATCAAATTTTTATCTTCAAAAAAATCAATTATGTAGCACACACACACACACACACACACACACACACACACACACACACACACACACACACACACACACACACACACTCTGACCCAGTTTCTCCCCAGGTTTACTCATTTCCATTCTCTGCGTGCAGAAGGAATACGTTTGGAGTATTTCTTCTTCTACTACCAGTTAGGATCTCTGCTGCAGTGTTTCCTTTGTTTTCTGATGTGCTCCTGTTTCATCTTCCAGGTCTGCAGCTCCCTGGTGAATCATGTCTTCCTCCTCCTCCCCCTCCTCTTCCTCAGAGCTGCCCTACTTTTGTCCTCGCTGTGGTGACAAGTTTCGTTTCTTGTCTGTACCTGAGCTCCAGGCTCACCTGGTCAGCCGACACACCTATGAGACCCTGCTGGTGCTGTCGCAGGTGATTCATACATCATGATGAATATTTATCTCTTCATTCACTGGTGAATTTTTTTGGCCAGAAAATGGTGGAAAAAGATGTGAGGTCTTCAAATGTCTGGTTTTACCCAACCAACGGGCCAAACCACAACGCTACTCAGTTTATAATAATTAGGCAGATGTTCTGTTTCTTCTGTTTTATATCACAGTTAACTGAATGTTTTAGGGTTTTCAACGTTGGTCGGACAAAACAAGACATTTAAAGATGTCACCTTGGACTTTTATCATGATCACCCAGATTTACTTTGTGCAGATTCCTTTTGAGATGAACTAGTCTTGTTGTTTAAAATGCTGGAGTGACTGGACCTTTAGTCTGACCACACACAGCCAGCTCAGCATTAACTGTATCATTACAGGCTCGGGTTCGAAGCTCCAGACCAGGCGTCCTCCTCCCGCTCCCCAGCCCTGCTGTATCCCAAAGACAGGGCTCCTCTCTGGGCACGGAGCCCCACAGCTTCCCCCTGCAGCTGGCCTGCCTGGATCTCGCCTCGTCGTCCGCCTCCATCCAACTGCTCAGGGAAATGTTTGGCTCTTCAGATCGCGCTCTTCCCGCCTCCACAGGACATCCACAGACCCCCTCCACCGCTCTGGCCCTCCCCGGCTCTCTGGAGCCTTTTCCTGGGAAGAACGTTGGCGAAGTGGGGGTCCTGGAGTTTGGGCTGTCGGTGGGGATCGGGCTGGAGGAGCGACTGGGGCTCGGGCTGGACCGTAAGATCGCCCGGATGTTCGCGGAGGTGGAGGAGAGGGTCAACCGCCGCATGGGTCGGCTGAGGGTGGCGCTACAGAGGAGAGAGGCGGAGCTAGAGCGGGAGAGGTGGGAGGGGGAGCGACTGAGAAGTGAGAAACAGGAAGTGGAGGAGAGGGCGGCGTACCTGTCCAGACAGGTGGGTGGAGCTGAGATGCTAAAATGATCCCATAGTATCAGTATTTTAGAGAAAAATATCCGTTTCACCTGCTTTTAAACATAATTTTACAGACATGACATTTTAAATACACGCCGTAATTTATTGATTATTGGAGTTTTAAGAGATTTATTTCTATCTATCAGGTCTCAGCTGCCATGGAGATGATGCAGCGATTAAAGAGAGATCTGCACGGAAAAGAGAAGGAGCTGAATGAACGACAACAGTCAGTATTTCCAAAGATTCAGATTTTCTTCGAGCTTCTCAGATATTTGATGATATTCTTTGTCATACGTGATACTAAACTGAATATATGACTTTTTTAAATGAGACAGAGAAAAGCAAGTTTTTGCTTTTCAGGGTGAGTGAGATACATGTTTGTTATAGTGCAGCCATATTTATTTAACGGTTAAAATACAGTAGAAAGGGACTTTAATATCTCTAGTCTTTGTTTTTGAAAGATGAATTATTCCTCTGATTTTAAAATACACTGTGTGGAATCAGGGATCATGTTATACAGAGTGTTTGAAACACAATGTACTGAACAGAGAAATGCAACACGATGCACAGACAGAGGACACGTCATGTTTAGTCTGCCTCACTGCACACACACACACACACACACACACACACACACACTCAGCTGTGGTTTCCTGTGATGATTAATATAAGATGACAGTGAGGCATTGCAGCCCCGAGGGTGTGTGTGCTTGTTTTTGTGAGGACAGACACTGTGTTTCTGTGGCTTCATTTATCTGCACAATGTTGTTTATTTTTTAATGCTGTTTGTGTGTTTTTTCATGTGACTTAATTATCTGCATCTAAATCCCTGTTAGGGGACGGAGACAAAAACGATACCAGACAATCTTATATAATAGTCACAGTGAATACAACAGCATTGCAATAAATCCTATTAGGGCTGTAACTAATGTTTATTTTCAATTAATCAATGAATCGAGAAAATGCCAATCACAGAATCCTCTGTGACTTCTTTGAATATTTTGTTTCATCTGAAAAAACATTATCATAATATACATTTTGAAATATGTGTGTGTGTGTGTGTGTGTGTATTTGCAGGGAGATGGTGGACATTGAGCGTTTTCTGAGGGAGACAGCAGAGAAAGAAGCAGAGGCCAAAACCAGACTGCAGGTGGAACTACAAATCTATTTATCTAAAATCTATTAAAGCGATTGTTTGGTTTTACTGATGATTGTAAATAACAAAGACAAACTGCTTTTTGTTGCTTTATGTGGCTAGCTGCTAGCTGTTGCTAGCTGTTCACTTTTGGGGCTACAACATTTCTTCAGGTTAGCTACTCATTCAGTTCAGTGGCTAAAACATGGAAGTGGTTAGCTTTATCATTTAACAGCTACACCTGTGTTGGTTGAGTTACCTGTTTCGTGGCTAACAGTTTTTTAGGTTCCCTAATTGTTTGGTTCATGTTAACTAAACAATTTAGTTTGGGTTGGTTATCAATTTAGTGTAGTGGCTAAAAATGTTTTGCTTACGGGTTAGCTAACTGTTTAGGTTCAGTTTCTCAGGTAGTTTTTTGGCTATGACAAATTGGTTCAGGTTAGCTAACTGTTCACTTTAGGGGCTACGACATTTTTTTTCAGGTTAGCCCATTGAGTTCAGTGGCTAAAACATGGTAGCGGTTAGCTATACCATTTAACAGCGGTGTTAGTGGTGTGGATTGAGTAACTGGTTTTGTGGCTAATAGTTTTTTAGATTTACTAATTGCTTGGTTCATGTCAAGTAAACGACTGAATTCTAGTTTACTATCACTTCAGTTTGGTGGTTAAAATGTTTTGCTTTGTTAAGTTAGCTAACCGATTTAGGTTTAGAGGCTTCTGTTTTGTATTTAGTGGAACATTAAAACTTCAGTTTAAAAGAACAAAGTGTCTGGTTCATGTTAGCCTCAGGTTGTAGATGTGATGCAGTCAAAAAATTATTCTTCCAGTAGAAAACTGAACCCGATTAGTTGAAGTTAAAGAAACAACTTTTTGTTTCTAGTAATTTCTCCTTCACTGAATCCTTTCCTGCTGCTCTTTTGTCACTCTGTCTGAGTCAGTGTGTCTAATTTATCTAACATAATATTTATACACCTTCATTATTATTATTATTATTATTATTAGTATTATTGTTTTCCAGGTGTTCATCGAGACGTTGTTGGAACGAGCCGACCGCGCAGAGAGACAGTTACTGCAGCTCAGCTCACACACACATCACAACCGCTTCACACACCACAACGACAGATACGCACACACGGACGTATACGTTGACCCGTACGCGCTCACACAGGTATACACACCTGTACTGGGCCGGGGAGGACGCAGTCTGGACGGAAGCACCGACGACATTGCGAGCAAGTTGCAGGGAACCATCGGCAACCGGGTGAGGAAAAAAAAACAAAATGTCTGTTAAATAAAAACGAGTGGAATCCACTTAACAAAACTTTATTGACACAAGTAAATGTTACAAAACACATGTAAGTAATGTATATCCATAGTTGTTATATGTTATTTTGTGCCAGATGCTGGAAAATCTTCCCTCTTTCATTACCTCTTCTTTCTCTTTTGTCCACTCCTCCTCCTCCTCCTCCTCCTCCTCCTTCCTCCTCCTCTCATCCTTGGTCTTCATCCTCCTCCTCCTCCTCTTCTCCCAGAGGAGTTACAGTGTTTCAGGTTCCTGCAGACTGGGGGAGCAGCTGTACAGCGACCATCACTACAGGTACCTGACACCTGAAAGCATGTTTTAAAATGACCAGTACATTTTTATCATCAGATTTAATTCTCTTTCTCATCATTTTTGAGGATTCATGAGAATCTTTGATCAAACCTTATTGTACCGTTATAACTGACTGACTGATTTCTAATTTCTGTGATAAAGACAATTACTGGAGCTGTAGTATTTATATGGTCATGGGCTTTATGGTTTCATTCTTCTGTGTGTATCTCTGTCTTTGCCTCTCCCAGCGGTCTGACCGGACGTATGCGGACCTTGTCTCTGGGTTCGGGGGGGTGGGACTGTGAGGGTGGGTTGGGCCATCTCCACCCCCCTCATTACCCTCCACTCTGGACTCGACAAGAGAGAGGAGGGGGGGATAATAGAAGAGAGAGATTCTGGTGTGTAAGATAAGTAATAAATACAGTGTCTCTGGTTAATAGACCTGTTGATAAACCTTTCATTTAGTCAATGTATTTGTATCAATTGCTTTTATATTTTAATTTACAATTGAAGAGTCTCGTTTTAAACTCTGAAATATTAAACGTTGAGTTGATGAAACCTGCCGGACCAGCGCTGGGCTACGAGGTAAATGTTAGCATAGTGGTGATAGCTGGAACTGCAGGTCACATGACCCAAAAAATGTTTTTCCTCATTCACAATCTTTACAAAAAACAACAGTGACACTATGAATATATATAGTCATATACATAAATATAGTCTCACAACAAATGAAAAAGCCTTAAATAACCATATTAGTGTCTTGACTTTCTTCTTCTTCTGTGTTTCCAGGGTAGGGGAGGGGGAATGGGGGAGAACGTGGAACAAAAGAAGCCGTCGTCATCACAGCACTGAGGAAGAGGAGGATGAGGAGGAAGAGGAGGAGTACGATGAAGAGGAGGGGTGTTGGAGCAGCATTGAGATGAGGAAGCTCGTCTTCTCCAGGACACACACACCTGGATCAGGTAAACTCTCTTTTATTCTCATTTCTAATTTTTCTTTTCCTCTGTGGTTGTTGCTAAGTGTTCTGTGTTTTCAGACATCCCCTCCTCCCTCCGCTCCACCCCCTCCCGTCATCATGGTGACAGACAGCTGGGGGCGGACACCTTGAGGCTGAGGGCGGGGCTTTTATGCGTCTTCCCGTATTTGGACGCGCGGTCGTTGCTGTGCGCGGCCGAGGTATGCTCGGATTGGCGGTTTGTCGCGAGGCACCCAGCGGTTTGGACACGCCTCCGGCTGGAGAACGCCAGAGTGTCGACCGAGGTAGCCATCATCTTCATCTTCATCATCAACATCATCAGTGTTATTATCATCAGGAAACACTTTTTTGCCATTACTCAAGATTTCACACAAATGGTTCATATTTCATAACCTGAATTTAATCGAGTGGCGGAGGGATTTCAACCCGGAGGCAGTAACTAGTTTTCTGTACGTTGTGTGTTTTGTGTAGTTCCTGACCACTCTGTCTCAGTGGTGCACTCAAACTCAGTCTGTGGTTCTCAACAACCTGAAGCCACGAAGCAGACGAGCTGACGAGGCGCGGGAGGATTACCACAGGAACACCAGGTAACGGCATCTAATTTCAAATGAGAGTCCAGGTGTCGTCTAAGAGGAGGAGTGAAGGAGTTAAGATAAGTGCATTGTGGGTATTGTAGTTGACCCGGTGGTGTGTGTTCTGTCTCTCAGGGGCAGTGTGGAGCCGGGGGTGGAGGCTCTGCTGCGGTCAGCAGGGGGCAGTCTGCTCCACCTGTCTGTGTCTCAGTGTCCTCACATCCTCACTGACAGGACGCTGTGGTTGGCCAGCTGCTACTGCAGGAACCTGCAGACGCTCACATACAGGTGACTCTCTTCACCTGTCTGTCTACCTGACTGACTGATCACCTGTCTGACTCTTTACCTGTCTGTGATGCAGGAGTTCATCAGACCCTCTGGGTCAGGAGGTTCTCTGGGCCCTGGGTGCTGGCTGCAGGAACATCAGCAGCCTGCAGGTGGCGCCGGCTCATCCCTGGTCAGTGCACTCACACACTGTATAGATTCACTCACAGTGTGTGTGTGTCTGTGTGTGTATATATAGTTTAATTATGTTAATTCACATTTTACCATAAATACATTTTTTAATTACGTGTCATCTCTGTCTTCCTTTCTTTCCTTCTCTCCTTCAGCCAACAACCAACTCGTTTTGGAAACCGCTGCCTGCAGACGATTGGTCGATGCTGGCCACACCTCCACTCACTCAGTGTGGGCGGGGCCGGCTGTGGGACTCAGGGATTGGTTTCTGTTGGTGAATGAAAATTCTTTTAGTAATGTTGTGTTGAATATTGGAAAAAGGACACTTCATAAACATCATAATCATCAATAGTTTTGTTTAAAATATCACAAATATTTAAGAGAAATTATTCAAGCACAATTAAACAATTAATCACTTCATCATAAGAATGAACGACAGATTAATCAAATAGTAGAAACACAACGGGACACAGACTTTTCCAAAAGTGAGTAAGAGTTGATTCGACTTTTTAAACAGAATTAAATGTAATTTAAAAAAAAGTTTCTTTGGTCGTGCTCGAACTCAGAGGTTGAACCTGCGGACTGAAGTTTTTCTTCATTTGAATAATGTTTAATGTTGGAGGTTTCTCAAAGAGTGCATGTAACTCAATTTTTATTCATTCATCTATTCTTACTAATTACTCACCTTCGTTTGAAGTTTTTTGTTATTTGTATTTATAAGATCATTTTTAAAAAGTGCTACAAGTAAATAAAAGTTCAGAAGATTAAAAAACATTAGTGTGTAAAATGATGGACAAGAGAAACACGATTAGAGTTATTACCTGTGTGTGTTTTCCGTGCAGTGCGTACCTGCGCTCACCTGCAGGTGTTGGAGTTGGAGCGCATCACCGACATGGGCCTGCAGGTGGCGATAGAGCTGTGTCGAGCCGGACTGAAGAGTCTGCAGACGCTGATCCTGACGCACACACCTGTCAGCGGTCAGGCCATCCTGCACTTCCACAGTGAGATGAACTTCCTGTGGACACAGTTAATTATCATCACTCTGACATGTGACTGATTAATACAGCCTCCTCCATGTGTGTGTGTGTGTGTGTGTGTGTGCAGGTGTGTGTGACAATATCAGGTCCATCATGGTCGAGGTCTCGGTGTCGGATTACTTTGAGGAGGCGGACACTCAGGAAGCTCAGCACCTGTTTGGAGAAATCCTCAGCACATTAAAGGTGAGTGTTTGTTATACTTTATAAAAACAGTGGCAGACGTTTCACCATGTAGCAGCTTAATGTGTGTGTTCTTCTTCAGGTTCTTCAGAAGCGTCCCGGCCTGTGTGATGTCCTGCAGGTTAAAGCTGAAGGATTCTGCTGACCTCAACACACACATTTGTACTGCCTAAGTCTTAACCTTCATTCAGGACTGTGAAGCAGTGAGGATCTCATGGTGCAGGAACGTCCTCACTTTGATGGTTTAAAACAGGTCCTCACAAAGACCACAAACTAACACGGAAATGTTTGTACTTCTATACTTGTGAGGACCCACATGACATGATGCATTTCTTAATCCTAAAGCCAGGGGTCCATCGAGGACCCTCCTTTAGGATATTCACAGCAGTCAGGTTCCTTCCTGTGCTACGTATTTCCGATAACTGCCATAATTTCCAAGTGCCCGTTAAGACCTCAAGCATGTGGAGGTTTATCAACGCTTATTAAGACACGCTTGAGTAATGAGGACATCCCATGACTTAATACATGTAATACATGGCACAACCAAGCTCAGACACTTTGTTGGTTTTATTTAATTTCCATGTATCAACAACCTTTAAAGAATAATTTAATTAATTAAACAGTTAAATCAAGTTATCTAGAAACAAATTGGCCCATATTATATAAAATATAAAAGTGATATTAGTGCTGAACTGATTAGTTGATTAATGAAATTAGTCAACCATTTTCAGAATCGATGAATCGTTTTTCTTAACCTAACATCTTTGTGTTTTGAGTTGTTGAACAAATCGCTGTTTGAAGACGTCACATCGGGCTTAAGGAAATTGTGAGAATTTGTGATTTTTCAATATTTTCTGACATTTCATAAACCATCAATTGGTAAGATAATCACAAGCCTCATCAAAAATTTCCAATACAGATTTTTCTTCAAAATCTTTTGTTAAAAGGATATTTTGTTTTTCAGGTCTCTGATAAATAAAAATTGTATGAATACAGATAATAACATTTATGCTGAATCCAACGTGTTGTAATGTTCAACTTTTTCATTTTCATTCAGTAGTAAAACCAGCTTTTAAATGGAGTTAAGAGCGGTGTCAATCAGATGAAGGTTAAGTTTATGATATGTTGAAACTCAAAATTGTTGCAGAGCAATTTTCTGTTCATCAATTAATCGACTAATCATTCAGCTCAAACACACTTAACACTCCTCTAACCAGAACCCGTCCCAGAACTCTGATATTTCAGTCACTCAGAACCTCAGAAAGTTTGTTTTATGGCAATAATGTTGAAAAACATAAACTCGCTGGATGGTAGAAAATCCTCTTGTTCAGTTGCTGAAATGTCCTAATTACAAGAAATGGCCGTTCGGGAATGTGGTACGATAATCCTGGATCAGGGCTGAACAAAACCTTGAACTTTCCCTCACAGTCCCTTATTCTGCCAGAACCTCTTCACGAAACCCCAAACACGATCTTTATTCCTCTTAAATGAATCACAAACACCTTTTTCCACCACATTTAAGTCTGTTTTGCACTTTTTAAAGACAATCCTTTATCTTCCCAAACTTCAAAACTTCATCTCCCTTTACACTTTAACAAAGCTCAATACTCCCCCTTAAATTAACCCTTAGTCTCCACTAACAAACCCTTTATTCATAGCTTTTACTTTTACGTACAAACCCTTCAACCATTAAGCCAACAATATTAGCAATAAGGATTATAAGAAAATCCTTATTCTACCTTAAAAGCTATACCTCTTGTCATAGAAACCTTTAGTCTTACTTATTATAAATTAGTATTCTTTAGCTTTACCTTAGAAATAAGCACAAGCACACACAAGTATGCACAAATATTTTTGCACAAGCACAAAACACATCGACTCATTCGCCAAAGACATGAATCAATTAATCAATCAATCAGTCAGAGTTGCAAATGTGTTGGAATTGTTGATGAAAAAGTGGATCCATCATGTGTCTTTCAACATCTTTATAGAACCTACAGGTGCTACGTGTCATTTTACCATCAATAAATCATGTTCTCCTCAGTGTTCGGAGGCTTTCGTGTCATTAATGAACAACCTCCAAGATTGTACTAAAGTGGGAAACAAGCAGGGGGCACTGTTCCTTCAGAAATGAAGCTTCCAGCTCTTTTTTTCACCAACAATTCAACTGGTGTACTAGCAGTGGAACCAGACTTGAAGAACACTACAATGTGTGAAGTGTCTTAAGCGTCAGTTCCTCTAATGTCCACTAGCTGGTGCCCCAGAGTAAATGGCAAAACCTCCAACTTTCCTCAACAGGGTTTACCACTTGAAGTCATGTTCTCACTTCCTGCTTGCTCATGGACTTGCCTCATCTGTCAAGGCGTGACATTTACTTTTCAAAATTATGAGTAATGTTGTTTGTTAGAGGCTGTTAAAAACCATAAATATTGCACAATACAAGATGTTTTTTCAAAAACTGCTGTCTTGTCTGTGACATACCGTTGAGACTACCTTTTATAAACCTATTTACCAACTACAAAGAGACACAAAATTAGTACTGACACAGAATGACCAAGTTCCAAACAGCCTATTTACATGTTCATTTATCATACTGCATAAACAAAGTAACTGTTAATGTTTATTACTGCAGAGAACCGGAGCTTTGAATGTGAGTCTTGATAAATTTTTACTAATTTGCCAAGTTCAGATGTTTCTGAACGCGCCCCTGAACAAAGTCACACTCCAGGCTTCAGGACGTCCCGTCAGAGCTCAAATGCATCAGATTTCTGTTTGTGACAGAACAGGCGGAGCTAAGCTTCCTGCAAGACGAAGGTCAAGTGCGAAGGTCGTCCTGAGATATGTGTGTGTGTGTGTGTGTTTGTATCTGTGGGAGGGAGCGAGCAAACAACCTTTAACCCCAACAAAAGAGAGAGAGAGAGCATGTGATGACCAGTGACAGCTTGTAAACAATGTGTTTGGTTTACCCCGTGTGTGAGTGAGGTGTCACAGGGAACGTGTGTGTATTTGTGTGTTTTGGGGCACGTCGTGGTCGCCATGGTTTTCCTCAGACGGACAATGCTGGTTCGTTATCTGCTGCTGTCGGCCATGTTGGCTCTGCTTCTCTTCATCAGCTCCTTCTGGCTACGTGAGTGTCTCTGAAACTGGTCGGCCATTTTGGCTCCACCTCTCATAATCATTTGTGGAAAGTAACTAAGTACATTTACTCAACTACAGCTTTAAGGTACTTGTACTTTACTTAAGTATTTTCATTTGTTGCTACTTGTAACTTCTACTCTACTGAACTTATTTGACAACTGTAATTAAAAACTTAGAAAACTTAATAAAGTTTGATTAAACCAGATGTTCCCATGGCTGGATCCCTCTAGACCCCGAGGAGCTCAACAGCCACAAGTTCATTCATCTCCTCTGGTTTAACAATTTGATTAGTTACAGAAGTATTACATGTATTGGCTAATTAAAAGTAATTTAATATCTCAGTCACGGGACGATTTTCTGACAAACTGAAAGATCATTAGTGATTATTACTCTAATAACCACTGACATCACATGTGCATGAGGTTAGTGTAGTGTTGGACAAAGTTTGACCTGATGATGGCGCTGGAAGTAAAAGTGAGAGGATCTCCAGTCATTACAGTACATTACCAAAACATTAGATTTAAACACAGAAATACGTCTTTATTCAAACAGCAGAATCTAAACTACTGTGCTGTTTTCTTTGTTTGTAGTATTTTAAGTTTTACACACAGAAGTTAATAAATGATTAAACCATAATAGGTCTGCAGTTGTAAAAGTTAAGCAGTTTAAATTAAAAAGAATGTACTAACCACACTGGTATTGATTAAATCGTATTAATAAATGATCTATAATGAAAGTTGGACCCGCTTTGAAGTTATAATCTCATTTGCTTTCTCTTCAGCTCAGGGCGGAGTCAGAGACTGTGGCAGCGCCTGGCAGCCATGTTTGATTTTTTACCACCAAACAGTAAGACTAACACACACACACACGTGTTTTTTCTATCCTTGTGGGGACCATAGATAACTCAATACAATATTTAACTCCTAAAACCCCTGAGAACTTTACTGCAAATCATACGTATTTTTTTAACTTAACTAAGTATAAATTATTTTAACACCATTGAGACATATTAGAAACTAAGTTTTCAGGACCTTTAACTTGAACCAGATTCAAAATTGTACCGTAAAAGCAAATCTGGAACAAAATGTCCTAATTTTCCAAAAAGGTCTTTGAACACCACAGAACTTTATTGACCGTGTATAGAAATATAGATAATTTAATCATAGACTAAAGGAGTAAATGTATTGTGATGTACAGTATCATATATAAAAAACTGTATTTTAATTTTTTCTCTTTCAGCCCAAGCCTCTATTGGTCCCTGAGGAGTGGGCGGAGCCTGGTGGAGCCCTGCCCCTCATAAAGGAGTGTCCCGGCCAGTCGTTTCAGGCCTGGCGTCTGCTGCTGCATTTAAAGTCCAGTCTGACGGACAAAGACGACATCCTGCTGGAGCCGTACCTGCAGGGCTGGGACCAGCTCCTCAAGTATTTATTTTACATTACACACACACTTCATGTCATATGATCTTATTCAATTCAGCCTTTTTTTTTCCTGTTAAAACATCCTGTAACGAAGCTTTTTTTTAGTTCAGTTTGCACTTCTTGATTTTAAATTTTCAGTTTTTTTTCATGCTTTGATATTTGATTAATGAAAGTTTATCGTTCAAATATTATTTTAAATATAATAATAATTATAGACATATTAGCTTTGCATGAAAAGCTAACACATAAACATGAAAATGCTCCACTCTTGTTTCTCCTCTTCAGTTTCATGGAGTCTCTCGGGACGATGGTCAGTTTCTTCTCTCAGAAGGTGAAGGAAAAGGTGGTGCTGATACGAGACCTGTCACTCAAACACAGTGCAGAGGCTCATGGGAATCGTGGTCCAGCTGACAACTCTAGACTACAAACTCCAGCATCTTTTGGACTAAAAACCGGGGTGAGTCAAAAAAAAAAAAAGAGCCACAAAACGTGTCTGGATATTTAAAAAAATGAGTTTGGAAGTGAGTTTCCTGATTTTTCCTCTTGAGGTGTATCGGTCGGTTCGGTCCATGGTGGAGGCGGAGCTAAAAACGGGCGTGGTCAACTTCTCCCGGCGAACAGATTCGGGCTGCAGAACGCTGCTGAGGCTGCATCGATCTCTGCTGTGGTTGAAGCTGATGTTGGAGGGTTTGGCTGAAGGACCGGACGCAGACGGACGGTTCAAAACGCCCGGGGAGCTGAGCAGGTAACGACTTCGTCACAGAGCGTCGAAAATACCACAAGACAGTTCTTACGCCTTGTCAAGGTGTAAAACCTTCAGTCCGTCTTTTGTCTCCTTCCCTCAGAGACGCCTACAAGGTGGCGTTGGCCCCCCACCACCATTGGGTGCTCCGTCAGGCCGCCGAGCTCGTCTTCCTCGCCCTACCGGACAGACAGTACTTCCTGCAGCTTGTGTGTGTCCAGAAGCAGCACGAGGCTGCGCCCGTGCTCCGCATCATCATCCACGCCCTGACGCTGGTGCACGCACAAACTCAACGGATACTTGCCGAACACGACATGCTGGAGCTGCCATGACCGTCAACAACACGATGGTACATACAAGAGGCAAATGCTAGTTCTTTGGATGTCAACACTGTAAAAAATATACTGTTTGAAGGAGTCGAAGGAGGTGCTGATGCTTTACAAGCTTCTTACTTTCCCACAAACGTTATAAATGTGAGTTATTTTTCTTAAGGAGTTGCGCTGTACAAAATAAGATAACGGCATTTACATTTTCTTTACAGAATGTAGTTTATTATGGTCACAGTTGCTATAGCAACAAGCAGACTCACATTTTTTTTATAGTGAAGTACGTGTTAGCGGTTAGCTCTTCAGTTTGCTGCAGACATAAAAATGTAAAACCAAGATATTCACCGTTAAAAGTTTAATAATACCTGTTGAGGAACGCATGCACTTTAAGGCACCACATGCCGCATTCAGGACCACGTGGGATTTGGAAGCACTCTCATCAAAATACCAAACTGTTTACAAATGAGGAATTATTGCAGAGTTCAAGGGCTGATTAAATTAAATTAACTTACTCGGTTGGAGGAAGTGTCCCATATCCCACTCACCCTGAATGCAACATTAGTTACAATGGAATGTGAATTAAGAAACATTGAACAAATCAATTCAAATGTAGCCGAAGAAACACTAAAAATATCAGCTGTAGAGTTTCAGACTTGAACTTCACCATCTACACAACAAAGTTTAACAAGTTTTTATGTTTGAGTGATTTTTACATGAGCTGAAAGCAGTAAACACAACATTAAGTACAACACAATCTATACAGTTGATAGATACGGTACTTATTAACTAAAAGTTTAAGAGCAGAAAACGTTTGTTCATACAGCTACAGGTTTGGAATCATAACAGTATTTATTACATTAAACTGACTTTTTAAAAGTTGGAATCATCAAAACTTAACTTTTTTTTTGATGATTATTTTCCACAAACCACTGACTGTATAAAACGTCACATTGTTTTGTCGAACCAAAAGTTATTTAATCCAAATTAAATCAAAGAAAAGCAACAATTTTGCTCAATAGTCAGATTTTAGTAACAGTACCAAAACAAATAATTATTAAAACTGAATTAATTTTGTTTTGTTCAATTAATCATTGACTTGTTAACGTATGTTTTTCATTAGGGTTTGGAATCACTCAAAAGCTTTAAATTCTAATGCCAATACTTACATTTTTAGAAATGTTGTATGGAATAATTAATTTTCACTTAGTAATTATCAATTATGTAATTATCATTGATTATTAGCTAATTTTGTTTAGTTTCCCTTTTTATTTCTAAATAAGGGCTTTTAATTTTGGTATTGAGTCCACAACTAATTTCAGTAATAGCTTGTTTACATATGTTCCTTAGTAGTGCCAGTTATTTTTATCTAGTTTACCTTTTTATTTTTAAAACAGCAGGGCTGGGTATTGTTTCACATTTCCAATACAATACCTGAAGTTTGGTATTGATTCCACAACTAATCGATTGTTTCAGCAATTATTTGATTTTATTTTTTTATTTTAATCCACGAGTAGGGCTGGGTGATTATTTGACATTTTTCAATACCAAAACAAATGTTCTTTGTTTTTTCTGTCAGTTGATTCATCGATTATTTATCGAAGCACTTCTGTTGTTTTGTTTTTCAAAAACTGTGACTGAGTGTCATATGACGTTTTTCAACACCTGAATTTCTGCATCAACAGCAAAACAATACCTAGAAATATGAACATGTTTTTTTACAAAAACATTTTCTTTTCATTTAAAGGTGCTATTTGTAAGTTTTAGATATTGCTACAGAGCTAGCATTAGCATTAACAGCTACTTACCAGTGTGGAAGAGACGATGTGAGTTCAGCATTAAACGTCTTAGCTAGCCCCGTCTTGTAATTCCACTTTCTGAGTCACTGTAGCGTCCAGTCAGTTCAGCATTAGAGGACGGAGAAGCAGCTGCTCAGAGGACGTATTGTAACTTCCTGACTTGTAAACGCAACGATGGCTGAAGCTCCTGTTATCACCTTTAATAACACCTGCTTCCAGAAAGAAAACTTAGATACAGCACCTTTAACAAAAGTGAAATGTTGAAACACGAGAAGCCGTACGCAAGAACTTTGTCTACATGAAGAGTAATGAAAGAAGAGTCTGGTGTCAGTGTTCAGCACTTTGACCGACAGGGTTCAGCTTTGTGTCCCGATTCAGGGGCTTCATCCTTCGGAGGCTGTATCTCAAGACCGACTGCATCACAGCGGCGCGACTACACCGACGTATCCCAAGATTCACTGCGCGCCGACAGAGTCTGAGAATTACACCGTCTAATGTAAGAATTGTGTTTCAGCTCCGTTCAACATCACAACTGTTAAAACCAAGAGACTTTAAAACAAAAAAAGTTTTTGTGAAAGAAATTACGTGTTGTCAAGGTTGCTAGGTGACAGGAGCTGTACTTTGTGACGCAACGGTGAAGGTGAAAATCCTGCGCAGACCAGACCGTCTCATTTGGTTCGGCCTTCGCGGTCTACGACGGCTGAACTTCGTAGACCGCGTCCTCCAAAGGATGCGTCCCCTGAGTTGGGACGCGGCTGATATGAAGCGTCTTTTAGGACGTGGACGGATCCAGAAACGGGTTTTCTTCTGCCTGGTGGCTCTTCATGTGCGTCTTCAGACAGTGGCTCTGAGTAAAGGCCTTGTCGCAGAGGGAACACTTGTACGGTCGCTCTCCGTTGTGAGTCCTCATGTGGACGGTCAGGTGTTCTTGGCGAGAACACGCCTTCCCGCAAACCCCGCACACGAACAGCTTGATGCCTAAGTGGCTCCTGACGTGGTTGTTCAGGTGAGTCTTGCGTTTGAAGAAGCGGCCGCACTCGGAGCAGCCGTACGGCGCCTCGCCCGTGTGGACCCGCATGTGGGCCTTCAGCTCGCCGTTGGATATGAAGCCCTTGCTGCAGATGATGCAGATGAACGGCCTCTCGTTGCTGTGCGTCTTCATGTGAGCCGTCAGGCCGCAGTTTGAGAGGAAGGTCTTGCAGCAGATGTGGCAGAGGTACGGCCTGTCTCTCACCGTGTGGATCTTCTCGTGCGACTTCAACGTGCCGAGGATTTTGAAACGCTTCCCGCAAACCTCGCAGCCGTACCGCCTCTCGCCCGAGTGCGTGGCCTTGTGGCGGGTTAACGATCGCAGGTCATAGACGGACTTCCCGCAGATGTTGCAGTGGTACCTGTCTCTGCCTGTGTGCACCTTGCTGTGAGCTTTGAGCTGCGCCTTCAGACCGAACGCTTTGGGGCAAATATCGCACTTGTGAGGTTTGTCCGCCACGTGGACCCAGCGGTGGACGCTCAGGCTGGACATGTGAGCGAAGGTTTTGTTGCAGACGTCGCATTTGAACGGCCGGTCTCCCGTGTGCAGAGTGGTGTGGCAGTTGAGGCCGGCGACGGTGGAGAAAGATTTTCCACAGTACGAACAGTCGTGAGTTTTTTGGTACTTTCTAAGGTGTCTCTTTAACTCTTCCACAGATTCGAAACGCTCGCCGCACACGCTGCAGACGCACTGCGCCTCGTCCACGTGGCTCCAGGCGTGTTTGATCAAGCTGCCCTGCATCCTGTACCAAACTCCACAGACTTTACAGGGCGTTTTACTCCTCTCCACAACAGGAGCTCGACGCCCTCGCCTCCTGAAAGGCGGCGTCGTCGTCGTCTTTGGCGACTGCAGGTCAGGATCTGGTTTCCAGTCGTCGTCTCCGGACGCCACGTCGCTCTCAGCAGCATCTTCATCATCAGTTTCCACGTTATGTTGTTGTTGTTGTTGTGACGTCGAGCTGCTGGGCCGAACGTCCACTCTGGTACCATCATGTTGAACTGAGCCGCTGTGAAGTGAAAATTTAACATCACAAACTTAAAACCATTTCATCAACTCTATTAAAGATTATCACAACACTGAAGATTCGAGCGGAACAATTAATAGAAATCTCAATATATATAAATATCCAAATCTCATGAGCTGCAGTTTTCTTTTTTTGATAAAAGGTAAAATGTGTGTTAGCACCATCAGTGTCGTGGTGCTAACAGTGTCGCTCCGACCTACAGATCTTATCCTCCAGACGTAAAGAAACAAGAGCGACAGAAAGTCACAAAAACTCATTCTGACTGAAATCGTGACTCAGTAAGAAACGCAGACAGAAATGCCAAAGTTACGATTTAAAACAGTGTCACCGTCCACCAGAGACGTTTTCAAAAAAGTTAGAGCGAATTTGAGCGAAAACATGATTTAAATTAAATCAAACGCAACATTTATATCGAATTTTAAGCAAAGTTTGTTTATCAAGTTAAAGTTTTCTACCCAGAACTTCTCATGGTTAAAGTTATTAAAACAAATATATATATATATTTAAATGTATATATATTTTACATTTATATATATAAATAAATGTAAAATATGTGTTATCAGTTTATTAGGTACATGTGGGTAAAACTGAGTGTACACTGTTTCTAGTTACACTGTCGTTGATCTGTATCGGCGTGCATATTTATCAGCGTGAATATTTATCATTGCTATTGTAATTTTTCTTTACCGTTTTAACATCATGTTGTCATGGTTACCAGGAAGAGGAGCCGCTACCTTGGTAGTGGCTGATGAGGTGTCAGAACAGTCCTGCAGTAACTCCTCCTTCAGGAAGGTGTTTGTATTATTTTTAATTTACTGTTTTTTTCTTCATTCAAATCAATGAGGGAAGAATAAACAATAAATACAAACTTTTTTCTGTCGTTTGAATAAAACAACTAAAAACATTAAATCCTGACTTTCTGTCTCTTTGTAAATCACCTTGAACCGAGTCCGGCATCGTCACTTTTTATCACCATGGCGACAGAGGACGGAGAATCGTCGGCTTCGTCATTGTTTCTTGGTAAAAGGTTGAGCTCCTCCTCCTCCTCCTCCTTCTCTCCTGTCTACAAGAGTTTGTTCACAAATGAACGTTTTTAATTTATCCTTCGTGTCACAGTGGGACATCTGCAGAGTGACGCTACAGTACCTTCAGTCTGATGTAGAGCAGGGTCTTCGAGACCCCGGTGGACTTGGTGGTCCTGTAGATCTCCTCTGGAGTCAGAGACTTCAGTCTGAGCCTCTGGAGTCTCCGGCTCCGGTCCGACTTGAACACGTCGAAGGGTTTGTTGTCTCCAGCCAGCTGAGGGAAGGTGGACCTGAGCATGTCCAGGAAGTCCGCCTCCTGCAGACCACGAGGACACCTCAGGTCCTGGACCGAGGATTTCGTAAACACTGAAACAGAGGACGGAGTTTGTGTCTTCGTTACACATTTAGAAAAATAAAGCAACAAACGCGAGGGATGAGTCAGTTTACATATTTCATATTTACCGTTTTTTGAGACCACGTCTGACTGGGAATCCTCCAGCATGCAGATCCGGAGGTAGTGGTGGGTGGGTTCTTCACCGAGCCGGGGTCGGCCACGCCTCCTCCTCTCAGACCGATCCTTCGGAGACAACAAGCTGAAAAACGAATGACAGGAAACTAAATACCTACAGCATGTGGTTTGTCATGTGACCAGAGAGGAGATTCGTCATCGCTGTCATCAGGCTCAGTTCTCTTCTGGTCTTCGTTACCTCGTGTACGTGTCGGTTTGATCGGGCGTCATCGAGGCCGAGCTGGACGGAGAGTCTCCGCCGGCTTCGTCCGGTCTCTGCAGAGGATGGGCTTCACTGCTGGGGTGAGGGTCCTGTCCTGTCTGTAAAAGTCCCCCAATGATACTTTCACTCAACACCGATGCACCTTATTACCCTGCTGGTATCCAAATGCCCCGGAAAACAGGTAAAACACTGCCGCCTTGTACAAATATCACCATGTCAGTGCAAAATACTACAGACAGGAAAACCTGCCCCGTCTTTATCAGCTGAAAAAACTTTGCAGTTGTTAATATTCAGATTGTTTTGATGTATAAGTTACACATTAAAGACTAAATTTACATTAGGGCGCCTCTAAAAGTTGTGGTTCAAAGTTGGCTGTATTAACAGATGGATTCAAAGAGGTTTGGTAAACAAAGACACAGGTGCAAGAACACAGAACCTTCAGTCGGATGTAGAGGGCTGAGTTTCCAGCCCCCGTGGACCTGATGGTCCTGTAGATCTCCTCTGGGGTCAGGGTCGTGACCTTCAGAGGCTGGAGTCTCCTGGTTCTGTCGGAAGTGAAGAAGTCAAAGGGTTTATCGCCCGCCAGCTGAGGGAAGGTGGACCTGAGCAGGTCCAGGAAGTCGGCCTCCTGTAGTCCACGAGGACACTGCAGCTCCTGCACCGGACACTTCTGAAACACTGGAAAAGAGGAGAATTCATCATGAGCTTATGGATCTAAAAACTGTGACTGATCGTCTTGATTGTTTTCTCTCAATACACTTGATTGATTCATTGACTAACTCTAGTGCTTGAGACCAACCACTTTTCGAGAGCACATCGTTCTGCAAGTCCTCCAGGATGCAGATCCTGAGATCCAGATGGGTCTGCATGTCGCTGATCCGAGGTCTGCCGGGCTTCCTCCTGTCAGACCGAACTCTGGGGGAAAACGACCTGGAGGAGGAAGACCGGCAGCATGTTGATGACATGGCGTCTAGTATTTGGGTACTTTACTTGGGTATTTCCATATTGTGCTACTTTATATTTCTACTTCATTTCAGAGGGAAATATTTTATGTTTTGGCAAAAAAATAAAATGAAATCAAGATTCAAGAAAAGTTTGTGTCTGTGCTCTCCTCCTCTGTCATTAACCATCTCCAGAATAACATGTTGCAGCATTTAGGTTTCCCTTCACTGGATCTAAGGGACCAAAACAGCAAAGGGTGTCCACATACTTTTGGCCACACTGACCATTTTCATTAGCAGTACTGGGATTTGTAACCTTGATGGTATTTGAAAATCCGGGTCCTGCAGATCTTCTCGTTTCTGTCTGCAGCTTGTTGCCGTTTGCATGGATGGCCGCTCCTCTTCGTCTTCACCTTCATCATCATCATCGAACCACAGGAGGCCCAGACTCCCGGTGTCCTCCACATCTGGACAGAAGTGGAGCATGAGTCAAAAGTCCTGTTTAGTTGTTGGATGTATTTGTGGGTGTGAAGAAGCAGAGTTTAAAACCCCATGATCCGTGCATGAACAACAACACATCGTCTGCATATTGACGCACATAATGTATAAATACATAATAACATGTTTATTTGTACTCTGAGGAAAAGTCAAACCAAATCAAATTATTCTGCATTTGTCACAGCTGATTTATGTACACTGTTAGGTCCATATATATATGTATATACATGCCCATTCAGTGTAAGGACATACCTGGCTGCTGTCTGTGCTGCTGCTCCTCCTCCTCTTCCCCCTCACTTACTACAACCACATCATGGCTGTCCAGATCTGGGATCAGGGCTTTGAGGTTTCAATAAGAAGATAAATTAGTTTCTCTAAAATAGAAAGGAGGATTTGAGGATTTCTATAAACTGATGAAATAACCAAAAGTCACGCAAGAAACTTTTGTAAATCCTGCAAAGTTATTTCGACGTGTAGATTAAGTTAAGATCATTTAACAGACTGTGAATAATGAATTTACCAAACATTTTTTGTAAGTAAACACTTTCCAAATTGTAAATCTCGTCATTAAAATCTGTTCACTTCATGCACTTTGTTGGTGGTTTGTCAGTGAGCAAAGAAACGTTAAATTAACCCTTTTTTAAATTAAGTTTGACAAAACAAAATAAACAAGACAGCGTTTGTGACTCGATGTAAGATAATAGAAAGTCTGTCAACCAACTTTTTCTATGTAGATACAACCCGAAATGTAAATCACATCATGAAAATTGGTGTAAGCATTAACTTTATGTACTTTGAAATCTGCATGTTTGAAAGCAAAGAAACTTTAAATTAACCATTTGTTGAATAAATCGGGAAAACTGATTTAATTTCCAAAATGTGTGCATCAATACACACCAAACTGTAAATCACATCATGAAGAAAAAAAATTGTGAAAGCGTTCATTTAATTAAAATCTTTACATACACACAACTGAACTAGATGTAATGCAGATTGAACCAACTTGAAAACTCACATAACATACAACATTTAATAAACTTTTTGTTTGCATTTACGAGCCTAATTGTAAGTTACATAATGAAAATTTGTATAAGCTTCAATTTAAGGTCCTCAGAATTAAAGAGGCGTGTCGGTGAGCAAAGACACTTTAAATTAACCTTTTTTTAAACTAAGTTCAACAAACCGTCACAGGGAGCATAGGGCCCAATTAACCACCTGGAAAAAACGGATTTAATTTACAAAATCTAACGCAACATTTTGTGTATTGATGTTTGCCGATTTGTAAATGACGCCATGGAAATGTGTATAAGCCTTAACTCAAAGTCCTCTGGACTGAGGAGGCGTGTCTGTGAGCAAAGAAACTTTAAATTAGCAGTTTTTTAAATTTAATTTAACAAACCACGTATAATAAGGCAGAACGTTTCTGAGTCGGTTTTTCATCCACCGACCTCTTCTCTCCAGTTTGACCCGCGGCTGCAGGAGAACCTCCAGCTGTCTCCTCTGCCGGGCGATCTCCTGCCTGAAGCCCGAAGCCTCCTCCTCATACCCGGCTACGGTTCTCTCCACGACCGCTAAGATCTCCTGCGCGGCCGTCGTCAGTTTCTCGGTGACGATTCCTCTCAGTATCTCGGCTTTAGACATGTTGTCGAGGCCGCCGAGGGCCTCGGGGCCCCCGCTGCTCCTCTTCATCCAGTAAAACATGTTCATTTGTTTTCACGGGGGGGCGGTGGGGGGGTTTGATGCACAGCACCTTCGCACATTTGCGCGGACCGAGTTGTTCCAGGTTTTGGTGCAGCCACAAAAGCTGTCCGACGAGAAACAAAAAACAAAGGCGTTGCGCGGAACCGAAGCTCGTGATATTTTACTCAAGTTGTTTATTTAACTTTTCCAGTTCCCTTATTGATGCTATAATATATGAATATATGATTTTTGATTTCAGGCTGAGATAACTTAATCTATCACATAATAACGTATCATATAATATATAATATCATATCATATAATCATAAACTTTTGTCTTTAACTTTATTTCTATCAGTAAAGCTCATCAAAACTCAGCAGTAAATTAACAGTTTAAAAAAACGTTACTTGAAATATTACAAACTATAGGCAACCTGAAAAGTAGCTCAAATTGCACAAAAAAGTCAAATATATTGTAAAAAATTATATAAATAATAATAAATTATATAATATAAATAAATATATTATTTAGTTAATATTATATTTTTTAAAAGTTAAATATTTCCCTCTAAATTGTGTTGGAGTAGAAGTATAAAGCAGCAAAAAAAAGAGGAAATACTCAAGTAAAAGTAAAAATACCTCAAACTTGTACTTGAGTACATGTACGTAGTTACATCGCATCCCCGAATAATAATCTTGATCTCAACAGTGTCGATTTCTCTTCATAGCAGCATCAACAAATTGTGAAAAATTTAACCACAAAACTGAGTCAGTGATTGTTTAAAGATGGCAGAATAATGAAGTGGAAAAATAACAGATTTAATCCAGACATCAAAACGACCTGACACAACATGGTCGAGCAGTTTGAGACGTTCACATGTTCATGTCACGACAGGAGGGACGACACCATTCACAATAAACAGCTTCCATGTCTGTGTTTTAAAACAACTGAAACCAGTTCAACCAGGAAGTTTAAATACATCTGTAACCGTGGAGATTTAAACCTGGTCCAGGTTAGTTTACAATCACTGCACTGTGAACCTGATCTCATCTTACTGTAGTCTAAAGGTCTGCAGAGTTTTCCTGTCACTGCAATGTACTGAGTGAGCACTTTATTAGGAACACCTGCTTCTCTGAGTCTCTTTAACGAAACACCAATAAAACAACGTCATTAATAAAAATAAAAAAAACAATAAAAACTTACAAATGTAAAAATATGTAAACCTTTTTGGTAGAAAAAAAAAACCCAATAACACCTTAATGTAACATTGTTAGATGTTTACACTGCTTTAGACTTTGTAAACTTTTCCAAAGGCATTTTTATGTTCTTGAATTTCTACAGATAAACAGGAGAAATGTAAACCATCATCACATTTCTTTCTCTCTCTTTTGTTACTGGTACACTCTGTTAATCGCTCTGACCTGATGAGAATCCCTGAAGGGCAAAATATCACCAACGTAAAGTCTAAGAATCTATTGCTAAAACAACCTAAAACTACCAAATTCATGTTGTCACTTTATAAAAATGTAATTTAATGCACAAACGCTCTCCTGTCTCTTTTGATGGCGTCACAATGTTCCTGCGTTAAGTCCGCTTCAATATTCTATCATTTTCATCAATTAATGAATGAATGTTTCCTAAAGGTTTCTGTCCATGTGTTTGATTATACCGCAGGTCTAGGTTCTACATTACACTTCAAATAAAACACAGAAGAAGAAAACATGGAGCTTAGATTCATGTCTCAATTGTTCAAACATGAAAATCCTGGTTCATGGATCAGTCTAAATTGATTTTCACCTGCTAACACGTGTAGCTGAAAAGTGTTACCATACATTACATCTTCAGCAGGAGCCAATGAGCTCGCAGCCGAGAGCCACAGGGGATCAGGGGATTTGTTGAATCTTATATTTAACGTTGCATCAGGCACCACGGTGCAACTTCATCATATCCACCAGCAAACATTATCCAAACAGAGGAAAACCTTTGAAGACGTCGGCTTGGATCCTTCAAGTTGTGAGCATTTTTTTTCCTCACTGTTTTTGGATGTTTCATGCAGCAAATGATGAATCGATTAATTAACATTGAAAAGCAACTTTTCCCTCGATAATAAAAAAGCCTTAGGTTTTAAAAGTCTGCTTCAGGTGTTCTGTCTCTTTGAGCTGGGGGTGTTCGGTGATCCAGACATGTGTCCGGGTCTCGTTAACCGTCTCTTTGACCATGAAGAAAATATGAAACTGTCTGTATTTAAAAGGAACTGAAACGTCTCCAGTTTAATGTGAACGCCGCAGAAACTCAGAGTCACTGTGAGAAGAAAACATCACAGAGGATTTGTTTAATCTGACTGGATATCACATTATGAGGCCCCTCCCCTTTGTTTATAAGGGGTGGAGCCTCATGTGAGTCACCAGCTTGGCCTTGCACCTGAAGTGTTTGTTGCACTCGCTGCAGCCGTCGGGCCGCTGCTGTGTCTCCTCAGGTGGGACTGAAGTCTCTTGTTGGAGGTAAACTTTCTGCAGCAGACGTCGCAGTCGTACAGTCTCTTTCGACCCGAGTGTGACATCATGTGCTGGGATAAAGTCTGGAGGCTGCGGAAAGGTTTGGAGCAGGTGCTGCAGCTGTACGGTGTCTCTCCGGTGTGTTTCACTCTGTGACTTTCCAGCTTGGTCTTGGAAACGCACGATATTTGGCAGATATCACATTTGTGCGGTTTGTTGGCGGTGTGGACCCACATGTGGTTGACGAGCGTTCCCCTCTGGGTGAACGCTTTGTGGCAAATCTTACATTTGTGTGGTTTCTCTCCTTTGTGAAGGGCGATGTGTCCGTTGAAGCCGCTGGTGGACAGGAAGGACTTTCCGCAGATGTTACAGCTGTGTGTTTTCTGGTGGCTCTGGAGATGAATCCGCAGCTGCTCCGTGGACTCCGACTGTTCTCCACACACGCCGCACTGCCGCTCCGGATGATCCACGTGACTCCAGGAGTGTTTGATCAACATGCTCGTCGACCAACGCAGCGCTCCGCAGATGCTACAGGATAGAGGGGCGTCGCCGTTTCTGCCCGTCAGCACCGGCCGAGGCGACCGGACCCGTTTCCTCTTCGCTCGGACGCGTGGACGCTCGACCCGCCGCTTCCCCGTCGTCTTCTCCGGCTCTTTATTCCTCAGATTCTCGTCAGTTTTCTCC
Source organism: Seriola dumerili (assembly GCF_002260705.1). NCBI lineage: Eukaryota > Metazoa > Chordata > Actinopteri > Carangiformes > Carangidae > Seriola > Seriola dumerili. The sequence goes on along the minus strand of NW_019174627.1, from coordinate 55,427 downwards.
GGTCTCCAGTCGTCGTCTCCGTCGTTCACTTCCTCCTCGTCTTGTTCGCTCTCAGACAGAAGCAGACACTGAAGAGACCAGAGACTGGGAGACCGTGACCTCTCACAGTCTTCATCTTCATCATCATCATCATCAGCCTCCTCTGTGAACGCGCCCTGCTGCTCTGACGTCGAGCAGCTGAACAGGAAGTCGACTCCGTTTCCCTCTTGTTGTTGAACGGAGCTGCAGGAACATACGACACAGAGTTAGGACACTTTCTGATGATACTAATAATAAGGATGAGCTTTATTTATTTCTACAGCAACTTTTCAAAACACAGCCACAAAGTGTTTTACAAGACGAGATAAAACTGAGGCCGAACAATAAAAATGATCCTAGAATATTTTTAAAAAGCAGGAGAATGACGTAATATAATAATAGACTTAAAACATTAGTAGATTCAGACCCTGAGCCCTGAAAAAGCACATCTATAAAAACGTCTTAGAGAGGGATTTAAAAGAGGCTGAAGAGAACCAGACGGTGCAAGTCATCAACAAAATCTAATCTAAAATTTACCAGAAGCCAATGAAAAGACGCTGAAATGGGAGTAACATGCTCTCCTTCTGGTTTAGGTGAGACGTCTCTGACGAGTCGCTCCTCCTCGGTCTGACTCACCTGCTGTGCCGTCCGGTCGGATCAGAGGTGGACGGAGAATCTTTAGCGGCATCGACGTTTCCCTGCGGGAGATGAGCTTTTTCCTCTGGCGCCTGAGAAGAGTTTTGAACCAGAATCACATTTTGATTGAGGTTTGGAGAAAACTACGACCACAGCAGGAAAACAAGGACGAGACCAACGTGTACGTGCGTATTGAATGGTGGTAATGACCTGCCGGTAGGAAACGGTAGACGCTGGTGGAACACCACAAGACGTTCTACTTATTCTGCGCTCTTCTATAAAACCCACAGATTCCTGCTTTGTTAATGTCTGTCTCCAAATCAAAGGAACTCATGCTGCTGACTTCCTGGTTTGCTACGAGCGTCATCATGTTTACAACTCCCGCAAAATCAACGCAAAATCAATGCAGAATCAATGCAGAATCAATGCTTTGTTGCCTGTTTTTAATTATCAAAAACAAAAATTTACTGGGAAGTCATGAGCTGTTAATGCTAACGTTAGCTATGCAGCAATAGCAAAACTTACGAACAGCTCCTTTAAGTTGAGCTTTCATCAGTTTGAAGTCACTGAAGTTAGAAATAAAGCCTGAGTTCAGGTTCAGGTTTCCTCACTGAGCCGATACCTTCAGGCGGATGTAGAGGACAGAGTGCCCGAAGAACCTCATGGTGCTGGAGACCTCCTCCGGTGTCAGGGTCTTCACTCTCAGAGGCTGCAGCATCCGGGTTCTGTCAGCTACCAAGACGTCAAAGGGTCCGTCAGCCGCCAGCTGAGGGAAGGTGGACCTGAGCAGGTCCAGGAAGTCGGCCTCCTGTAGTCCACGAGGACACCTCAGCTCCTGCACCGGATACTTCCTGAACACTGAAAGAAAACCAGGTCAGTCGGAGCGAGAAGAGCGGCGTTAAACCAAGAGGTGGTCTGAGCATCACAGTCCCTGATCCTGGTCCGTCCTTTTTCTCTCCTCAATAAAAAATATGGAATAAATTGATGTGAAGCTGAGAGCAGAGAACCACGGAGGAAAGAGGCTACTGTAACTCATGCTAGCATGTTAGCTGTTAGCTCATTCACTACCGTAGTTCACCACCACACCCTGCAGGAAGTCAATACTTCACTATACTTGGACATCTGGATGCAGAATCCACCACTTCCTGTTTACCTCTGGCTGAGAGCACTTTGACCTGCGAGTCCTCCAGGAGCCGAATCCTGAGGTCCACGTGGTTCAGTATGTCGCTGAGCCGAGGACGGCCCAGCCTCTTCCTGTCGGACCCGACACTGGGAAACAACAACATCATCACGTGAGGAGCTGGTTTGACGTCGGCGTCGTTATTGGTAACCGGCGGTTTCTGTTTGTTTTACCTGGCGTTCAGTCCGGTGTGATCGGGGGCGGACGGAGAGTTTTTAGCGGCGACGTCTTTTCTCTGCAGGGGAGGATGATTTGTTTTCACCTGGAGCTTCTCATGAGGCTGAAGAAAGAAAAAACAGAGACTCCATCTTTATTAAAGAAGCTGTTTGTAAGTTTGATCCTCAACTCGCAACATTCCCTCCAGACTGGTCAGTAAACAGCTGCTAATGCTAACGTTAGCTATGTAGCAATAGCATAAACTTTCATATGCCTCCTTTAAATTGAGCTTTCATCAATTTCAAGTCACTAAAGATAGAAATAACTACAGTTCAGACACTGAGCTGTAGCTGGACCAGAGGCCAGTAATTCTCCTTGATCCAGATCCTGGAGCTCCTGATCCAGAATCTTAACGAGCTGCGATCAGCTGAACTACAAAAACACAGCTCACAGGCGGTCTTAGAGAAATGACACAGAGTGACGTGTCTTCACTCACAAACAATCTTTGGCAGAGTCCAGTCAGCAGTTTAACAAACACACTGAAGCTTCAGGTTAATTAATATTAATTAGCCACAGCTGATTGACAGTGCTAGGGAACTGGATCAGAACCAGATCCAGGTATCAGAAGGTGGACTGAGAAGGTGGACTGAGACGTGAATCAGACCCAGTACCTTCAGTCGGATGTAGAGGGCGGAGTTTCCCGCCCCGATGGACCTGATGGTCCCGCAGATCTCCTCTGGTGTCAGAGTCTTCACTCTCAGAGGCTGCAGCGTCCGGCTTCTGTCGGTTGTGAAGAAGTCAAAGGGTTTATCGGCCGCCAGCTGAGGGAAGGTGGACCTCAGCAGGTCCAGGAAGTCGGCCTCCTGTAGTCCATGAGGACACTGCAGCTCCTGCACCGGACACTGCTGAAACACTGGAGCACAGAGAGAGAGAACACGTTCACAGGGACGTTCACTTCAGGTAAACAAACCTTCAAACAGAACGTACCGGGGGTTGAGAGCACATCGGTCTGGGAGTCCTCCAGGATGCGGATCCTGAGATCCAGGTCGCTGCGTGGTTTGCTGCTCCTACGCCTGCGACGCCTCCTGTCAGACTGAACTCTGGGTAACAAGGACATTAAAGGATGAAGGTTAGAAGCAGGTTAATAAAGAAACAACACCATGATTGAACCTGCAATCAACAGCTCAGACGTCGCCTATGGAGACCAGGGGCGTCACAGGGAAAGTAATAACGCATTTCCTAATTTCATATTTTAATTGGCGCAGCATAAACCCGCTCCAACTTGTTTCTAGTAACTGAGCAGTATTACGTCTCATCTGCAGTAGCTGAGAAGTTCAGGTACTCTGTGTGTGGTCTGGTCGGATCAGACGGTGAATCAGCAGCAGCTTCTTTTCTCTGTGACGGATGAAACTCTTCATCAGTCGCTCTGTGCTCCTCCTCCGTCTGAAACATCATCAAAAACAGTCAGATAAATCTGGTGACAGATGTTTAAGATTTCACATTTGTGTGAAATTTTGTCACAATTGATGTGAAGTCTTGAGTAATGGCTAAAATATGTTTTCTGAGGTCACACTGACCTTGACCTTCAAAATATAAATCACTTTTTACTTGAGTCCAGGTCACCTTTAATTGCCAAAATCTAATCAGTGTGTCCAAGTGAATGTACAGGCAAACATACGGCAAAGGTATGGGCAAGCGTATGGATGAACGTCCCAAGAAGGTACGGACAAACATTCAAACAAACGTATGGACGAAGGTACGGACAGACGTACGGATGAACATCTGGATGAAGGTACGGACAGACGTACGGACGAAGGTACGGACAGACGTACGGACGAACATCTGGTAGGAGGTTCGGACAAACGTACGGACGAACATCTGGATGAAGGTACGGACAAACGTACGGACGAAGGTACAGACAGACGTACGGCCGAACATCTGGATGAAGGTACGGACAAACGTACGGACGAAGGTATGGACAAACGTACGGACGAATATCTGGATGAAGGTACGGACAGACGTACGGACGAACATCTGGATGGAGGTTCGGACAAATGTACGGACGAACATCTGGACGAAGGTACGGACAAACGTACGGACGAACATCTGGATGAAGGTTCGGACAAATGTACGGACGAACATCTGGACGAAGGTACGGACAGACGTACGGACGAACATCTGGATGGAGGTTCGGACAAATGTACGGACGAACATCTGGACGAAGGTACGGACAGACGTACGGACAAACATCTGGACAAAGTACGGACAGACGTACGGACAAACATCTGGATGAAGGTACAGACAATCGTACAAACAACCAGAAAAACAACATGCCTCCGGCTCTGACTGTCATCGGCGCAGAGGCATAAAGAAAATCTTAATATTCCTTAATGTTTGGCAGATTGAGGCAGAACGCATCAGAACCTGAATCAGACCCAGTACCTTCAGTCGGATGTAGAGGGCGGAGTTTCCCGCCCCGATGGACCTGATGGTCCCGCAGATCTCCTCTGGTGTCAGAGTCTTCACTCTCAGAGGCTGCAGCGTCCGGCTTCTGTCGGTTGTGAAGAAGTCAAAGGGTTTATCGGCCGCCAGCTGAGGGAAGGTGGACCTCAGCAGGTCCAGGAAGTCGGCCTCCTGTAGTCCATGAGGACACTGCAGCTCCTGCACCGGACACTGCTGAAACACTGGAGCACAGAGAGAGAGAACACGTTCACAGGGACGTTCACTTCAGGTAAACAAACCTTCAAACAGAACGTACCGGGGGTTGAGAGCACATCGGTCTGGGAGTCCTCCAGGATGCGGATCCTGAGATCCAGGTCGCTGCGTGGTTTGCTGCTCCTACGCCTGCGACGCCTCCTGTCAGACTGAACTCTGGGTAACAAGGACATTAAAGGATGAAGGTTAGAAGCACCTGCAAGAACCTGCAATCAACAGCTCAGACGTCGCCTATGGAGACCAGGGGCGTCACAGGGAAAGTAATAACGCATTTCCTAATTTCATATTTTAATTGGCGCAGCATAAACCCGCTCCAACTTGTTTCTAGTAACTGAGCAGTATTACGTCTCATCTGCAGTAGCTGAGAAGTTCAGGTACTCTGTGTGTGGTCTGGTCGGATCAGACGGTGAATCAGCAGCAGCTTCTTTTCTCTGTGACGGATGAAACTCTTCATCAGTCGCTCTGTGCTCCTCCTCCGTCTGAAACATCATCAAAAACAGTCAGATAAATCTGGTGACAGATGTTTACAGAAATTGAAAATAATCTCTCTCCCACCCAGAATCTATTTAATACAGGATCCACATCTTCAATATGAACAAACCAACATGACGGACTGAAATAATTCTGTTAAACAACCAAACTAGAACCACCTTTTTGTGGTTGCATCCCTCCGCCACTCAGACTAGTTTCTGGTAACATCCCCGTTTATCCAGAGTCATGTAAAAACTTAAACATTTGTGTGAAATTTTGTCACAATTGATGTGAAGTCTTGAGTAATGGCTAAAAGATGTTTTCTGAGGTCACATTGGCCTTGACCTTCAAAATATAATCACTTTTTACTTGAGTCCAGGTCGAGGTGAATCTTTTTACCAGATCTTAAGAAGTTCCCTCAAGGTGTTACAGAGATACCGCATTCACAAGGCCAAAACAACGTTTTGAGAGGTCACATGACCCTAACCTTTCACCTTTAATTGCCAAAATCTAATCAGTTTGTCCAAGTGAACGTACAGACAAACGTACGGACGAACATCTGGACGAAGGTACGGACAAACGTACGGACGAACATCTGGACGAAGGTACGGACAAACGTACAAACAACCAGAAAAACAACATGCCTCCGGCTCTGACTGTCATCGGCGCAGAGGCATAAAGAAAATCTTAATATTCCTTAATGTTTGGCAGATTGAGGCAGAACGCATCAGAACCTGAATCAGACCCAGTACCTTCAGTCGGATGTAGAGGGCGGAGTTTCCCGCCCCGATGGACCTGATGGTCCCGCAGATCTCCTCTGGTGTCAGAGTCTTCACTCTCAGAGGCTGCAGCGTCCGGCTTCTGTCGGTTGTGAAGAAGTCAAAGGGTTTATCGGCCGCCAGCTGAGGGAAGGTGGACCTCAGCAGGTCCAGGAAGTCGGCCTCCTGTAGTCCATGAGGACACTGCAGCTCCTGCACCGGACACTGCTGAAACACTGGAGCACAGAGAGAGAGAACACGTTCACAGGGACGTTCACTTCAGGTAAACAAACCTTCAAACAGAACGTACCGGGGGTTGAGAGCACATCGGTCTGGGAGTCCTCCAGGATGCGGATCCTGAGATCCAGGTCGCTGCGTGGTTTGCTGCTCCTACGCCTGCGACGCCTCCTGTCAGACTGAACTCTGGGTAACAAGGACATTAAAGGATGAAGGTTAGAAGCAGGTTAATAAAGAAACAACACCATGATTGAACCTGCAATCAACAGCTCAGACGTCGCCTATGGAGGACCAGGGGCGTCACAGGGAAAGTAATAACGCATTTCCTTAATTTAATATTTTAATTGGCATTAAAATAGTTATTGTAAAAATAATTTATAAATAAACGATTAGTCAATCAATAAATACTGAAGATTCAAAAATGTATGTATGTAATGTGTACAGCATAAAACTCTCATTAAATAAACCTTTTAGAAATACATTCGTTAATTTGTGAATAATTAATAGAATTCGAAAAATTATTTGAAAAGACATTTTAATGTGAATAAATAACTGGATTCCCTCTTCAAGAATTTATAAATCAACTACTAAACCATCAAAATAAACTGAGAGACCCGAAAGGAGAAGCTAACTGACTAAGCTAATCAATTAGCTAACAGGAAAAGCAGCTGGAAAAAGGAGATGGAAATTGAAGAGGAAATCCACGAATGTATTCCATCTTTAAAATGCCTTTTCAAACCTGTTCAAATCATTTTTTTCGAAGTAAGAGGTTGTAATTTCCAGCGTGTCATTGAACACAGCATAAACCCGCTCCAACTTGTTTCTAGTAACTGAGCAGTATTACGTCTCATCTGCAGTAGCTGAGAAGTTCAGGTACTCTGTGTGTGGTCTGGTCGGATCAGACGGTGAATCAGCAGCAGCTTCTTTTCTCTGTGACGGATGAAACTCTTCATCAGTCGCTCTGTGCTCCTCCTCCGTCTGAAACATCATCAAAAACAGTCAGATAAATCTGGTGACAGATGTTTAAGATTTCACATTTGTGTGAAATTTTGTCACAATTGATGTGAAGTCTTGAGTAATGGCTAAAATATGTTTTCTGAGGTCACACTGACCTTGACCTTCAAAATATAAATCACTTTTTACTTGAGTCCAGGTCGAGGTGAATCTTTTTTACCAGATCTTAAGAAGTTCCCTCAAGGCGTTACGGAGATATACAAGGCCAAAACAACGTTTTGAGAGGTCACATGACCCTAACCTTTGACCTTTAATTGCCAAAATCTAATCAGTGAACATACAGAGAAAAGGTATAGACAAAGGTACGGAAAAACGTACGGACGAACATCTGGATGAAGGTACAGACAAACGTACGGATGAACATCTGGATGAAGGTACAGACAAACGTACAAACAACCAGAAAAACAACATGCCTCCGGCTCTGACTGTCATCGGCGCAGAGGCATAAAGAAAATCTTAATATTCCTTAATGTTTGGCAGATTGAGGCAGAACGCATCAGAACCTGAATCAGACCCAGTACCTTCAGTCGGATGTAGAGGGCGGAGTTTCCCGCCCCGATGGACCTGATGGTCCCGCAGATCTCCTCTGGTGTCAGAGTCTTCACTCTCAGAGGCTGCAGCGTCCGGCTTCTGTCGGTTGTGAAGAAGTCAAAGGGTTTATCGGCCGCCAGCTGAGGGAAGGTGGACCTCAGCAGGTCCAGGAAGTCGGCCTCCTGTAGTCCATGAGGACACTGCAGCTCCTGCACCGGACACTGCTGAAACACTGGAGCACAGAAGAAGGTTCAACTGGATGATCATTCAAACCACTTTGATTTCCCTGCTGGATCTCGGAGGCGCTGTGAACGAACCTCTGGCCGACAGGACCTCGATCTGAGAGTTCTCCAGGATGCAGATTCTGAGATCCACTTGGCCCTGGGATTCGCTGACCCGAGGTTTGCCAATGCTCCTCCTGTCAGACTGAACTGTGGGAGGCAATAACCTGAAAAATAAAGATGAGCAGTCGAGTTAGAAACATTACTGTACTCCACAGGGTGTCCACATACTTTTGTCCATGTAGTCTATGATAATGTGCCTTGTAACCTTGATGCTATTTCATAATCCAGCTGTGTGATGTGATCCTGCTCCTGTAGGGGGGTCAGCGCTTGTCGCTCACAGGACTCCTCCTCCTCCTGCTGCTGCTCCTCTTCTCCTTCTCCTGTATGTTCTCCAGTGTAGCAGAGGAGACCCACACTCCCATCATCCTCCACACCTGGACACACATTCACACTTTAATCATGTTTTTATGATTAACTGAAACTGTGAAACTGAAACTGGTCTTAACTTTAAACAGGATTTTCATACTCAGCTCGATTTTGTGCTGCTGCTCCTCTTCATGGAGTTCTCCTCCACCTCCTCCTCCTGACACCTCCGCTGGTATTGGCTCAAAGATGGGAAACAGCTGCTCGTCATCTGGATCAGAGGTTTTATTTTAGATAATTTAGTTCAAATCGTTGTTTTTCTTGGTAAAAAACAAACATTGTTAGTTGTTGATAGTGGAAACAAATAGAAATAATATCAAACCATTTAATTAAAATACCACTTGCAGTTATTACACTGTAACTGCTGATCCATGTATTAATACCTACAGTTCATGTCAGAAACATAAATATAAAAACCCTATTTTTCAAGGATGTTTTCTAACACCTGTTTTTTTTCTTGCAGCAGACGAGTCACTGAAAGAAAATACGGTTGGATGTTAAATATATCAAATATCCTTTACTTACATAAAACACCAACACCACAAAGTAAAACACTAAAACAAAATACTACTAACATATAATACTACTTCTGCCTAAGTAAAAGTACAGAAGTATAAAAAGCTGAATGTTCCCAGAGAGTAAAAAAAATACTAGTTATTAGCATTTTACTGGTGCAGCTGGGTTTTAACTACTTTACATATACTTTATTAATTGAAAACAGATTTAACAGAAAATGAATCAGCAACTGTTTTGACAATCGATTTCATCGCTTGATGTCATCCGATTGGAATATTCAAGTCAAAAACACTTACATATGATATACTTATTAATATATTATATTATATTTGAACATAGGTAATTCCTACGGAAGAGGATTGGGGCCACGTGAATTTTTTTTTTTTTTAATTCAGACTTTAAACTTAGAATTAATTTTTTTAAAAAAAGATAAAAAGATAAGAAATCACAAGTGGCACTAACCTTCTTCCGTAAGTTTTGCTTATAAGAACTTATGTTTCACTTCAGCATTTTACACAATGAGTTTAAATTCAGGCCGAATTGATGAGTCATGACAATAGTTGTTGCAGAGTCCTCAGGTGTCGGCGGGTTCACCGTTACACAAAGCATCGTTCAACTAACGGTTTTTGTGAACGGGGTTCGTCATCAGGCGCCATTTTTACAAACTGTTGTGAGTTTCCATATAATTCTCCCACCGACCTGTTGTCTCTACTTTGATCTCCGAGTGCAGGAGAACCTCCAGCTGTCTCCTCTGCCGGTCGATCTCCTGCCTGAAGCCCGAAGCCTCCTCCTCGTAGTCGGCTACGGTTCTCTCCACGACCGCTAAGATCTCCTGCGCGGCCGTCGTCAGTTTCTCGGTGACGATGACTCTCAGTATCGCCGCTTTGGAGACGTTACAGAGACCGTCCATAGCCTCGCGCTCCATAACGTTACCGTGGGTCCAGGTGAGATTCACCACCGTTATTCGGGCAGAAACTGGCGGGGAATGTTTGGTGCGGATGTTGCCCCCCGCCCCCGGCTGTTGGTCCGGGCACAAATGCCGTCCCACTAGAAACATTAAAGGAACCATTCGACGGAAGATGGTGCTGAGAATTTTTTATAATATCACAGACCTTTTGTAGTAATTTTATTAGTAATTTCAGCTCTTCTGTCACTGGTATGAATATTATTATTAGTAAATAACACCCATTGTAGTCATATTCTTAATTTGAAATTTCAATTATATATTATATTGTATTATATTATATTATATTTACTATATATAGCTATTGTATATAGTTACATATAAGCTTTTCACTAACATAGAAACTGTAATTTTACTACGCTTTCTTTCTCAATAACTGTAACAGATTTATTTTGTAATTTAATTACATAATCCTATAGTTACTCCAATTCACAGTCTAGACAGATTTCAACACAAAGTATTTGTAATATTATTATTAGTAAATAACTGTCATTGTACTTACATTCCTAATTTGAATTTCTTTATACAAATTACAATCACATATTACATTATATCTTCTACTATACATATATAGCTACATATAAGCTTTTCACCAACATTTTGAGAAGAAACTGTAATGTTATTACAATTTTTGTACTGTAACTGAACTGTTTTATTTTGTAATTTAATTACGTAACCCTATTACATGTAACATTTACTCCCCAACACTGTCTGTGAATATACGTACATATGGACAACTAATACAACAACCCAAGATAATGATTTACAATAATAATATTTTTTTCAAGATGAATCAATATAAGTTCATAACAAAAAATATTTCATATCTAAAAAGTGCCAAGACGTGCTGTACTAACCTCATTCGACAGAAGGATGTGCCAAAAGTCACAGATTCATATTTTTACTGCTGATTTCTTCTCACTGTGACTCAGTCGGAGGAAACGTTTCTGACAGCTTTGCTGGCAAAGCCGCGGGGAAATTCACCTTTGACTCAAACACCAAACCTAAGGGGAGGGAGAAAAGGGAGCGGGTGGAGGGAGGGCGGGAGAGGTCAAAGGTCTGAGTGAAAGAAGGGACAAGAAGACTGGGGAAATATGGATGTCAGATACAAAAATGTCATTTTTCAACACAATGAGCATCACAAATGTTATTTCACCCCACCCCCACAGTTTGCAAAATAATTTCACCCTTAAAAAAAAGTTAAGAAAGTGATAATATTTCATTATTGGTGTTTAACAATCACCAAAAATGAATGATGCTGTTACAGAAAACAAGAATATGAGCGACGTCAGTGGAAGAACCCCAGGCACAAAATGACTGACTGTGTTTTTTGTGTGTTGGGGGCTTGTTGTGTGTGTGTGTGTGTGTGTGTGTGTGTATGTGTGTGTGTGTGGGTGTGTGTGTGTGTGTGTGTGTGTGTGTGTGGGGGGGTGTTTATAAACATTATGATCATGATTTCATCCCACCAGTCTGCAGAGTCAGATGATCTGACTGATGACTCTCTCTCTCAGCTTTAACTTCACATTTTTGTTAATAGTAGTAAATCTCTCAAATTTAGTTTTTACTGACTCAAGTTTTTTTCTCAGGACGGAGCAGATGTCCAGCAGAGGGGTAAATATTTATTATTATTATTATTATCATTATCATTATTATTAGTATTAGTTGTCACCTTTCTATAGCACTCTTTGATACATAAGTTCATTTCAACACAAAGTATTTTTTTAATATGAATTATTAGTAAATTACTTTTATTGTAGTCACATTGTTAATATGAATTTTCACACAAATTTAGATTTATTGTGTATTTACATACATTTTACATGATTTTTACACTCAAACATTTTAATTAATAAACCAATGATTGTAATAATTTGTATGAGGAATAATAATAAATTTATTATATTATTACTGTGTAAACTAAAGTTACAAAGTATTGCATCATTAATCTACAACTGATTTTTATTTTTGCCATTGTTTTTATATTGTTTTTAAAATAGCTGTATTATTGTTATTTTATATTTCTAACTTTGTTTTACTTCCTGTCTCTTTAAAAAAATATTTACATTTTTTAACCAGTTTAATTTAATTTTTTTAAATAACTTTTTTAAAAGCTTTTTGTGTATGAAAAGTTTATTTATTATTATTAGAAATATAATTTTAACAATTAGATGGTTATTAATGTTAAAAAAAATGACTTATTGTTTCAGTCTGCATCAGAACTCTTTTGATGTATTCAGCCATCAGCTTATTATTTAATTATGTAACATTCCTTTCTAACTGATCATAGTGAGTGGAAATGAACTGCATTATTGATTATTGATTTCCAGGAGATTGGACTGATGAGCGGCCTGAATCAAAACCCTGCAGCACCGACCTGTGGTGAGTCTCACAGCTAAATAAATAAATAAATATATATATACTGTACATAGATTGTACATTTTATTTTTCTGTTGTTTTTCTATATTTGTAACATTTCAGGTAAACCTCAGGTGTTTGACTGGTGTCCATCGCCACAGCAGCAGCAGTACTTAAACCTCACCAGCTGGGGGCGAAACAACACGACACAGACTCAGACCACTGCTGTTGTGAGTGTGTGTGTGTGTGTGTGTGAGTGTGTGTGTGTGTGTGTGTGTGTGTGTGTGTGTGTGTGTGTGTGTGTGGTCAAACTCTCCCTTCAAGGCAATATGTTCCCCTTCTAACAGAATCAGTGTTAAATGTTCCCAGGGAGTCAGAGGCCTTCACCACCTCCAGGCTTGGAGTCTAATGTGTCGAACAGACTGTGGTGTAACGTTGCCTTCAAATGCTGTCAGGAAAAAACAGCTGCAAGGAAAAAACCTACAAGCTTCTGTCTCTTTATGTTACAACCAAGGCTGAATTAGCAACTGAGCAAAGTTAAACAAGCTGACAGGACCAGATCACTGAAATACAGCATCTTAATAATTTAATTCTCTCTAAATATTAAATGAAAATAAAATAAACATAAAGAAAATAAATGCATTATATTGCTTTAAAATCAGAATCAGGTTCATTGTCAGGTAGGTTTTCACATACATGGAATGTGCTTTGGTGGTTTGGTTCATAACAATAAACATAAATCAAGACAGAAAAAAATATAACAAACAATGAAATAATATTAAAAATAATTTGAAAAAATGAACAGTAAAATATTTACAATAAAAATGTGCAAAAAATATTATGAAAAATGTAAATACAATGTGCTGATGTATAATGACATTAAAATACCAAAATCTAAATTTTCATTTTCATGTCTAATATAATAAAAAATACAAACACTGTATTTTCTCTTTCTCTGCAGTCATCCGTGCATCCTCTCGTCCCTCTCCTCCTCTACAGTGACAGACATTTCCCATCAGCCTCCCCGCTCACTCAGCCAATCAGCACATCTGCTGCCGACCCGGCCGACGCCCACTCCAGGTCACACCCCTATTACCACGGCAACAGTGTCACCAGGTGAGTTTTTTTTTTTTTTTTTTTTTTTGGTTAAGGAAAATCTGCCAGAATAATACAAGTACTACTGCAGTCACTAGTAACATGAGTACTACGAAAACTACTACTGATACTGCAAATACAGTTACTGTTCTACTACAACTGCAAAAATGTTACTAGATAATATTGAAAGTACTAGTACCACAGCTCACAAGGCTACTGCTGTTACTTCTAGTACTTCTAAACCTGCTACTACTACGACTACAGCTGCTGCAAGTATTACCACTGCTATTATATATTATGGAGTATTAGGGTCACATTGAGGAAAAAATATCCCAAATTTTTTGTAATAATTTTACAAGAAAAAAATCAGTCTGCTTGTGATATTCCTAAAAATTACGTCTTTTTCTCTTGAAATTTTTCATTTTTAATTCTTGAAATATTAGACTATTGAATTTTTCTTGAAATTTCAGATTTCCTTTTTTCCATCAGTGTGTCCCTGACACTCCATCGTTGCCTGTGTCCCTGTGTCCTGTATGTCTCTCTCTCTCTCTCTCTCTCTGTCCCTTGTGTCTCTCGCCCTCGGCAGCAGACAGGTGGTGAAGAAGCCTCTGAACGCCTTCATGCTTTACATGAAGGAGATGAGACACAAAGTGCTGCAGGAGGGACGAGAGAGAGAGAGCGCCGCTATCAACCGCATCCTGGGACGCCGGGTGAGACAGAGCAAAAAACCATGATGACCTCATTGTGATGTCACAGTGATGTCATTGGGTTTGGACTGGCCTGTGGGGGCTCACGCAAGATGGTGACAGAGCGGCTGAGAACCAGTTCAGGATTTTCTCACCAGACTCAGACTTAAACAAGTACAGTCTTTGTTTTGAAAACTAGTCAGTTCGCTCTCCGTGCTTAATCTCCTGATGAAGTACTTTGGGAAAAAAAGGCCAACATCAGTCACTTTAGCATTTTAGCTAGCAGCAGTTAGCTAACTAGCAGGTGAACAGCAACTGCATTAAGGAGAATATTTACTGGCTAAAAATTTTCAGAAAATGGACACGGAGCCTCCAAAAGAAAACTTTATCAACACAGTCAGCAGCTGTAATTAGCAGCTCATGGAGGAAAGTGAAGTATTTAAAATCTCTATGGCGCCCAGTTACCGTAATTTTGCCTCAAAAATCGTGCTACTTCTCAGAGTCATAACTCAGTCAAATATGAACACAGACATGAAACACAGTCACTATCTTCCAGAATAAATAAACATCTGCAAACCTGCTCAGAAATCTTACAAAAAAGTTGCTCTTTCTAACTGCAGAAGATGTTTTTAATTTTATGTCAGTATCATGCTGATCCAGTGATATTTGTCTGAACACCCATGGGTGCACTGAAAACAGGACATGCTAATAGCCAATTTGGCTAATAGCATGTGACTTTTTCACGTCATTTTGTTTGATTTTAACTTTTTGTCTGTTTCCGTCAGTGGCACGCTCTGTCGCACTCTGAACAGTCCAAATACTACGACCTGGCCCAGAAGGAGAGACTGCTCCACATGCAGCTTTACCCTGGATGGTCCGCCAGAGATAACTATGTATGTAACATTATGTCCATCACAATGTTTAGGCTACATACTGTACTCTGTGTGTGTGTGGTGGGTAGTTTCAGTTTCTTCCGTTTCTTCTCTGTCCAGGGGAAAAGGAAGAGGAAGCGCAGCCAACAGCCCTCAGGAAGCTGCTCCAGGCTCAGTTAAAAGGAAAGAAAAATACTTCCTTATCTTTAATTTCTTTTAATTTAATTTAAGCTCTACTCATAGCTGTTGTGGTTTTGGCAGAAACTTGAAATAACTCATCATTCATCAGTCTGTCCTTTTTCTGCCATTTATTTGGGTGCACGCCTCGAAAATTCATTCATTCTATTAGGAATTATAGTTATAGCACAGCTGGGAATTACTGAACAAAATGTGACATGAATATCAATAAATGTGTGTAATAAACAATTGTACTGGTTTTCCATCATCATACTTTCATACTTTGGCAAGTATAATTGTGAATGTATTAAATAAGATTCTATGTGTTAAAAAGTCTTAAGTTTAATTTGGTGAAAAGTATTCAAGATTAAATAATTGTTTATTAGCTGTTTTCACCTGATTTGTCCTAATTGACATTTTAATTAATTAGAATAATTAATAATTCATTAAATATTAATTTCCAGCAAGAGTCAGTCAACTTGAGGCATAAAACATGTTTGTTCTTCAAGAGATAAAAAAATAAATCTATATTTGTCTCAGTGTGCTCACTCTTTATCTTTTGGTGTTCGTACCAGTGCAATGTCAAAATAAAAGTACTTAAGTATTATCAACTTCCTGTAGTTAAAGTATCAAAGTGAAAGTCCTCCAAGTATCTAAATGAAAGTAAACACAACATCAACCATCAGCAGCAGCTGTTGACTGAAAATAAATCTTTTATTATCAAACATCTGGATTGTGACACTGCTCACGTCAACATGTACAGATGTGAGTGTTGCAGTGTCGAACATCAGGTAATATGTTTACAAAATTAACTCTGTACTACAACAACAACAACAACAACAACAACAACCTTCATTAATCCGACTTATATTCAGCAGCATTTTACAGGGAGTTTTTGGTTGAATCTAACGTTAACAGGCAGTTTTTGTTTCAATAAAAAAAAAAACACAACATTAAAAATACTTTACACTTTACTTGAAAATATAACTTAACAAAGATCAAGTACTGGAAAACATATACAACAACACTCATAACTTACACTCATTAACTTTCATTCAGATGACGAGTTAGCACTAGGAATGCTATGTCGCTAGCTTTGTTAGCTCTGTTAGATTTGGTTCAAAGCATGAAAGAATCCCAGACGTTTAAACAGTCAAGTTGGTAAATTTATCTTTCATGTACGCTAAACATTTTTATCACTTTAGTTGACATTAATCTTCAAAACAATAGTTTAGCGTAACGAGCTAGCATGTGGCTACTGCACTCAATTAAATAGCACAAGCTTTCACTCTCACTATGATGAAAACCCAACTCAAGTTAACACAAGGAAAGCTAAATGGCTAGCTTCCACGGCATTACTCATCAACACAATTGTTTAGCATAATTAGCCAGCATGTGGTTAACTAACCCAATTCAACAATTTAAGCTTTCACTCTCACATTGATGTTAGCTTTGCGAATGTTAAACAACTAGCAGTTCAGCTTTCTTTTTCACGTTAGCTTTGGTCCTAAATCTCTAGTTAGCTTAGCTTCGCTGGCATTACTCATCAACACAGTTGTTTAGCATAATTAGCTAGCACGTGGCTAACTTACCCGATTCAACGACGTAAGCTTTCATTCTCACATTGATGTTAGTTTTATGAATGTTAAACAGCTAGCAGTTTAGCTTTGGTCCTAAATATCTGGCTAGCTCACAAACCAAAATGAAGTTACTGATTTAACAATTGGGTCGATTTGTCTTTGTTGAAATTCTTAGGCATTTTCTACATCTGAGAAGATAAAATAAGCTCAGAGTCGATGATAAATCCACATTTGTTGAATTCTGACTTCAGGAATCACAGCAACAGGTGGTTTTTGTCTTATTATTATTATTTGATCAGATATATATAATTTAATGATCATTTTTGTGAGTAGAAAACTTTTTTTTGTTTATTTTATTAAATTAATTTATTTGAAGAAATCAAGGGAATTTCTCAAACTCAGATATAAATTATTTTAAGTATCATATTGTATTTACTTCACCACCTTCGTCCTTTGATGTAATTGTAATCTTCTGTCAATGTAAACGTAGTAACACCTTGTCTGTGCCTCCTCATCTTCGTGGTGTCAGTGCCTCCTCGTCCTCAGTAACCAGGACAGAGGTGGAAATGTTGCTTCTAATAAATAAACTGATGTTAAATCTCTCCGTCCGTCTGTACGTCCGTCCTGTTGCACAGGAGTCGGGCTGGAGGAATGCAGTTTCATCAGCTCAGGTCACATATCTCCTCCCCCCTCTGTCTCCTCACTCGTCCCTCCCTCCCTCCACCATCCTGTACCTCTGTCTGCAGGACGAAGGCAGGGCCACCGGCCACGAGAACACGATGGGAACGGTCGTCTGGACGTTCTTCTCCAGGAAGTTGAAGATCATGTTCCACCACGTCCTCGACAGGTAGTTGTTTGGAGCCTGACGCAACGCCTGAACAGAAAAACACAGAATTAATGATGTTAAATTACTAGAGGTGAAAGAATTAATCAACTCATCCGTTCATTCTTCCAGCAAAAATGGCAAATTTTATATAAGTTTAATACTTCCAGCAGAGGGCAGCGTGAGGTCATGGCAGTGTGTGTGAGTGTGTGTGTGTGTGTGTCCACATACATGCGTGTTGGCCATGGTGTGGTACCACCAGAAGATCCTGGTGGTGATGAAGTAGGCGATGACCACGTCAATGCTGTAGTGCTCGTGGCCGATGAGGATGCAGACGACCCCGGAGGCGCTGAGCAACCAGCAGGTCCAGTGATACCACCACATCCACCGAGGAGAGTCTGAAAACACACACACACACACACACACACACACACACACATTACATCACAACGTGTTCATGTAGCACTACGGTTTATCACACCGCTCAGTGTTTCCCTTTTCTGCGTTTTTTGTCTTAGAAATGTTGAATTTATTGAATATTCATGCGAGTTTTTCCATAAATAATCAATAAAGAACCAATAAAATGTACAAGGTGAATAGAATCAATCAAAATGAAAATTTTGTACTCACACTCTTTGATGAAGAGGTAGGAGAGAGTCAACATGACAGTGTGACCGCTGTACAGGAAGTCTCCACACATCAAGTGAGAGCCAGTCATCGACAAACCTGAACACAACAAACACACAACGTTAGACACAATATGAAAAACCTGCCAGACACTGAACTAATATGATATAAATTTTACAATAAGACTAACCTTATAAAGGATTTATAAACGGTTTATAATCAGGTTATTAATTCAGTTGTTAACACTTTATAAATCACGAATAAACAAGTTACTGGTGACTTTTAAAAGGAGCCTTATTGTAAAGTGTAAAACACATCATTAATCGTTTATTAATGAGTTACAATTAGGCTTCTTTTACCAGTTATTGTAAGATTAATGAGTAGTAAGCATTAACTTGCCAAATACTGAGCTGCATCAATGTATAAAAACTGTTATAACTTGTTTATAATTGTTCATTTATCATTTATAAAGTGTTAACAACCAAATTAATAACCTAATTATAAACTTTTCTAAGGGTAGTCTTATTGTGAATTTAAGTTGACATTAATCTGCATAACAAAGGTTTAGCATAATGAGCTAGCATGTGGCTACTGCGATCAATTCAATGACACAAGCTTTCACTCTCACAATGATGAAAACCCGACTCAAGTTGAGGAAAGTAACTCGCAGTTTCAGCTTTGGTCTTAAATCTCCAGTTAGCTTAGCTTCGTTGGCATTACTCATCAACACAGCTGTTTAGTATAACTTACTAGCATGATGCTAACTAACCCAATTCAATGACACAAACTTTTATTCTCACACTGATGTTATTTTACACAGTTAGCAGTTTTTTTCCATTAAAATGTATAAAATGTAGTTAAATGACACATTGAGTTCAAACAGACAGTTTGGGTTTTACCTCCTCCGGAGATCAGCCTCAAAATCCTCCAGATTTTCCCTGTTGAGTCGTTGTACAGCTGCTCACACACAAAGACACAATGAACAAGATTTACAACAACAACATTTAACAATAATGCACAGTGTGTAAAGTAAACAGGTGTGTTTTTACCTTCGGAGCGCAGACCATATGTTTCCCAGGTACAGGCAGGGTGGTGATGTACATGGTGACGCAGCGATACATGTAGAGAGTCCCGATGAGGAAGAAACAGCGACGACCCACGATAGCTCTGCAGAGAGGAAGAGTTATATAGAGTTTGTCTTTCCTCCTCTGTGATTGGTTCATATTCCTCTACAGTCCAGGTTATTACTTGGCCAAGTCTGAATACAAACAGCTGATGCAGCAGCAGCAGAAACTCATTTACCTTAGAAAACAGTAAAACTCAGTAACAGGTGTCATGGCGGACTGTCAACAGTAAAACAGTAAGAGACACTTGTATTAAAATGACTTCTTCTATAAACATAACTGTGATGGAAACAGAAGTTCCTGCTCTCAGCTTGAATCATATAAAATAATTTTAAACCAAACGACCAGTGTGATAAAACAAAAAAAATCACCAAAAATAAGCCTTAAAATGAAAAAGTACCTATAGATATGAAAAACCACGTTTAATTTTATAGATTCATTTAAGTATTCTAGATTGTTTTATCTCATTTTTACTTTACCTCAATGTCACTTTTTTCCAACGTTGTAAAACTTTAAACCTCGTCTTTTAAAGAACTTTGTAACTGTGTTTTGAAAGGTGCTACTTATATAAAGCGTATTAATTAATATTTTATATGATTAGAATTATTAAATGTGATCCTTTGAAATGTCAAAATTCTTGGTTAAAATTGGAAACTCAGAGTCAACTTTCTGACGCCTCCACAGAACGACAGCACAGTCCAACTGATAAGAACATTTACATAAACACAAATCATGAACTGTGTTGGTCACCTTCAGTTTCAGAACAGGATATTTTACAGTGTGAAAATAAACTCAACATTCTCTGGTTGACAAATGCTAATATTTCTAAACGCACCACTTCATGGAATTTCTTGTTAAGTCAATCCGCACTTAAATTAATGGATCGTTACCAGCTAAACTTTACTGCTCTGGTACTCGTCATGCTGTACTTGTATGTGGATGGGTTGACAATAGTTTGTGTTTCTGTGGTTCCAACATCTCCAACAGAGTGAGACGTCTTCTCTCTAGAGGGTGGCATCTTGTCAATAATTTAAAGTGATCAGCTTAAAGGTTTATTAATCAGGACCTTCAGTATTTGGATCAAGTGGCTCATGATAAATAGCGTTTGACAGATTTAGAATCTACAGCTGTTATTTCAATGTGACAGATATTTAATCAATATTTAGGTGACTGTGGGAAACAGCTGATCGTACTTGTGTTTGAGGAAGATCCACTGGACGAACCAGAGTCCGACCAGGATCAGCCCGTTGACCTCTGTGACGGTGAAGGCCCAGGGCACCCGGTCCACATAGTCGAAGAATTTGTCGGGCAGAGGCGGGCTCACCGACTTGTCAGGGACCCTCTCGTGGACGATGGTGATGACGACGGTGGTGAAGATGAGAGTGAACAGGGCGTAGAGGAAGGCCACGCCCGTCTTCCACCACTCCTTCGGGAGGTGGTTCGCCCGCTCCTCCGACACGGTGATCTTGACGTAGTCGCAGTGTCGCCGCAGCCCGCTGCTCAGGGAGTGGATCAGCTGGTTCTGTTGCAGCAGATTGCTCAGTCTGCTGCGCTCCTGTTTGTTTTTGCCGTCGTGGGCGTCGGCGGGCGGTGTCGGCAGGGAGGTGAGGCGAGTCAGGTTGCCGTTAGCGACCCTCGGAGGATGATTAGGCGTAGGGGGATTTGTTGTGGTTGCAGTAGCTTCCACATGAGGTCGAACATCTTCATGGTCCTGGATCAGTTCTGACGCCGCCATTGATTGATTGTTTTCCCTTTAGGAAGTCTGAATGATCACCTGATCAATAGGTTTTCACGAGATCTCAGTTCCACAAATATTCCTCTATCAGGTATCGACTGCTCCTGTCTGTTTCAGGTGTGACCGGTAATCCAGTATCAGCGATCAATATCAGGCATCAGTATTCCAGCAGCAGTGATCGACTCCTTTGGTCTGGTCAGGCAGTGATCACAAGGTCAAGGATCACAGATACAGACAAATCAATGACCTGATCAATAGCAGCAGACAAACCGGTGAGGTCACAGAGCAGGCAGGTGATTGGTCGGTCCGGTCTGGTCAGGATTATTCAAACACAACAAACCTGAAAAACAACAACAAAGATTTTCAGTTTCAGTTTCCTGTTTCCCACATTTGGAGGTTAAATGAACTGAATCAATGACCAATATTCACAAGAGGTGTTTTGTTCCAACAGGTCGACTAACTGTATAAATTTCTAGTTTTTAATCAAAACTTTAAATTTAATCAATAATGAAATGGATCACTAGTTCCAGCCATATTTTACAGGAAGGGTAAGTGAAGTAATAAAATTTTAAAACAGAAAATACCATTAAAAAAAATAGTGAGTTTCTCTTCCTAATGCAAAACTTAATTTACATTTTCAGATACATTCAGAAAATCTCACTTTTCATTCACTAAGCTTTATTTTCCACTTCTCTCTTGTTAGATGATCACGTTTCTTCCAGCCTCACACACTGGCTCTGTAAACTGGTTCTGTGAAGTTATTCAGACGCAGCAGCACTGACATGCGGGCGGTCTTCATTAGTGAATGGAAGGAATCGTGAATGAACCACACACCTGCAGACACCCGACTCTACTGAAATCTACTGGAATTCTCTTATCTCTGAAGATAATCAAGTTCAGGTGGGGTACTGACCTGCTTCACACACACACACACACACACACACACAGACACAGACACAGACACACACACACACACACACACACACACTGATGTTGTCTTGAGTGTTTGACTTTTAGTAACCTGCGGAAGACACTCCTTGTAAAAACAGAAACACACCCACACCCACACACACACACACACACACACACACACGTGTTTGACTTCTGAACAGAACGAGTTCAGCAGAGACGTCCTCATAATCAAACAGAGCAGCTGAGATCTGCATTAAAAGCGGTTTGTTTTCTTTAACTTCCTCTTGATTTCACTTATAAACTTAATTCTTCCCGTCTGTGATTCCTTCACTGTAATTATCACTTCAGGCTCGAAAACCCATTTACGATTCATACACTGTTCGTGGTTTTAAAAGCACCTGCTCATCTGTCTACATGATATCCATACACTGATTGCTGAGATTTAGGTCAAGACAAGAGCAAACAACCACATTTAAACCAGTCTTGGCCATTTACCTCCATAACTCTGCGCTGCAGAAATCATGGTGTCATCTCTGATAATAATCTCACCCTAGATAAACTTCTGCTGCCACGATTTCAACTCTGAACGTGACCAGATGTCACAGGTCCTGGCTACCTGTTGCTTTTACAATCTGTTTTCAGCTTTTATTGATGACTTACAAAACCCTGAGGTGTGTTGTCTAAGGCTATCTATCGTGACCTCTGGTCGTTCCGAGGTCTAGACTGATAAACAGGTGAAACAGCAAACTCTCTCATCTTTTAAATCCACATTTTAAAAAAACAAAACATGTTTAAACTTGCTTTTCAGTAATTTAACTTTAAGTATTTTGTTTTTATAATGTTATTAGTTTTATTGCTCTCGGTTTGTTTTATTCTCTTTGCTTTTTAAAATCACTTTGGAAATGTGTTTTCAAAAAGTAAATGTTTTATTGCCTAATTGAAATAAAATGAATAAATAAATAAATAAATAAATAAATAAATGCTTGCTAATCATTCCCTTGATAAATTAAAGACACCACTTTAAAAAAATAAAGGGAATAAAGTTGATTCTTCGTATTCTACTGCAAACTTCACTTATATTTCAACAATTTTTGCAGCTGTTTGATAGAGTCACTTTTCATTCGTTTAACTTTATATTCTATTAATAAACTGTCAGATGATCAACCTCAGACAATAACTCTGTGACCTGGTAATTCTTAGTTTGTAAATCAGAGGAATTGTTAATGAAGTTCTGAACTTTACGCAGGAATTTTATCACCACAATCAATTCAGTTCATCTGAAGCTCTGAGAAACTGTTGGATATCTGTCACTACTTTCTGAAATGTAATAATCTGAACAGTGAATTGAAAAGAGGGGAAAAGGTAACGTTGTACTGATAAACTGAAACTGCTGCAGATTGAGTTAAATTGTGAGTCACGTCTCTCTCTCCTGCTAAATACCTCCTCTCCCTGCCGCCTCTCTCACAACATTTCACACACAAGTGAATGTGTGCTGATGTATAAGTGAGTGTTTGACTGTCTGTTGGCGTCTCAAGTTAAGCCTTCCTGCACAAACACACCAGTCAAATGCTTTTAAAAACACTTTCTGTTTGTGCACCTGAAACCTGACAGGCAGGAATATTTAGACAGTGACACTAAATGAAAAGCTGTTTTATAATCAAGAGTCAGATTAATTACTGCCAGGAAACATCCTGTACCTTCTTACGCAACAACTGTGATGCAAGAGAATACATGTAATTACAGGTGTGTGCGTTTTAATCTCTACAGGTGCCTAGGTTCTAGATTGTAGATTTTGTTGTTAAACGAAGTGTCAGAAAATAGTATAAAAAGCCCATTTATAATTTCCCAGACCCCAAGGTGATGTCTTCAGATTCCTCATTTTATCCAACCAATAGTTGAAAACTCCTCACATAAAAGCAGTAAAATTAATGTGTAAATAAGAGAATAAGTACAGAAAACAACTTATATGACCAACTGTAATTACACTGTGCCTGGGTTGACGCTTTAAGTTTAATTCCAAGCCATGTGATAAATAAATGCCTTCGCAACAGCTAAAACATTCATTTTAGTTGTTAAAGATGTTGTTCAGCTGCTGCAGTCGTCCACATAGCTCAACACTTCAGTAACACGTGCTAGTATTTTGATTTCACCAGCCGTTTAGTGACGTTGCAGTGTTAAATACTCATCTCTAACCGGCCTTGTGCATGGTTTCTCATGTCACATCCTGTTTACAGCCCTAACAGAATAAGACAGACATTAACCCTTAATCAAATTGAGACCATGGGAATTCAATTTCTCCAAATTAGTGCTGATTCATCGACACAAGACAGACACGGCGGAGAGTGTTACAGAGCTGCAGCTAGCAAACTGTTCATTTTGTCCAACTGATAGCGAAACAAGGGTGGCAACTAAGGTTTATTTACAGTATTGATTCATTTCTTTATTGATTTGGGTTGTTAGGAGTCAGGAAACAGTGAAAAATACTCATTCACAACTTCTCAGAGCTGAAGTTTCCAAACTATTTTTGTCCAACCAACTGTTCAAAACCTAAAGATATTCAATTACGATGGTATTAATGTATGAAAGCAGCTCAATCTAGTAAATGTGTCCTTTCTGCCTAATAAATGATTTCAAAATTAATCGATAATTAAAATAGTTGCACATTACATGATGTGTAGTCATTTAAAAATTACGGCCAAGTACTCAATTCTCCACATGTGAAAATCTGGAAGCTGTGAATTTTTAGGGAATTGATTAAAACAATCGGTTAACTGGTTAGCTAATCATTTTAGCACTAAATAAAAGTAACATAAAAAAGGTATTCCTTTGACCTTAAAGCACTCACATTAAAGACGTGGAAAGAAATGAATGTTTGGTTGGCCTATGTTCACCAAATTAATACAAAATCATTATTTTTCTGTTGATCAACTGTTCAGTTAATCGGTTTAGCATAAACTAAATGCAACAATGTAATTTTATAATGAGGTGTAACAGAGAAAAGTTCCTCCTCACGTGTGATAGGTGGATATTTTCTGGGCCTGTTTGCACCAAGTAAATGACTTAAACTTGAAAACTGATTATCTGTGGATCGATAATTCGACTAATTCACGTATTGTTTAAACACGTTCGTCTTTCATGTAGGCCTACCACTAAATAAAAGGAAACGCTTAGTACGCGTCCTTCATTTTGACGCAGACAGGAAGACATATATAAACACACCTGTCGGACGGTGTGTGACACGTTCCTGCTTCTTTCCCTTTAAGTCTAAAAGCAGGTAAAAAACAACAAAACAACAAAAACAAACACTAACGGTTTGTTTTCTCTTCGTGGAGACGAACAGAAACAAACTCACCGCTTCAGCTGCAGCTTTTCACTTCTTCGGCTCAGTTCTCGTCACTTGTTCGACTCCGAAATCTCCTCTTTTTTTTCTCCTTCTCTCTAACTGTGAGCGCGTTCTCGGTTTCTCCGTCTGAGCGCGAGCGCGAGTATCGGTGAAGAAAACCCCGCCCAGCCTCCCGCCATTGGCTGGTTAGAATCCAAATATGGTTCGGCAGCTTCCGTCGACGCAGCCCCTCCCCCCTCCGCGCCCTGCTGACTCACCTCCGGAGGTGACGGCGATGATCCACCTGAGTTCGGCTCTCCACTCGGGATTTTCCGTAAAATGGAGGGAAATCGTAGAAATAAGATCGTTTCGTAGGAAAAGACAAAAAAAAGTAAAATATAGGATTAGTAAAAAACTAAAATTGTCGTTGTTAGTCAAAATTTATCCTTTCTTACTCATTTAATTAAAAATAAAATAAAATTGAATTAATTAAATTATGACATAAAATATCAACAATTTGACTCACTAAATTATAGCAATGAATGAATGAATGAATGAAATTTTTATTATGTGTCCAGACCACATGAGCTTACAAGACACACTAAAATTCATTTAAAACATAACTGTTTATTTATATTATTTATTATTATCCAATGACATAAGTCAAAATGTTTGTATAAAATCTGATACTATTAGGAGATGATGGCAAAGCACAATTGTGACTTTTAAGTTCATATTGTAATATTTAGTCAAAATAATGAGATAGTCAAACTCTTATGTTATGACATACTACACATGTTTCACATGTTTCAATTACAACGTGGTTAACTTTGATTCATACCTCTGTCGAAATATCAAACCAGTAAGTC
The DNA here is from genome assembly GCF_002260705.1 of Seriola dumerili. Lineage (NCBI taxonomy): Eukaryota > Metazoa > Chordata > Actinopteri > Carangiformes > Carangidae > Seriola > Seriola dumerili. The sequence continues at coordinate 29,347 of NW_019174627.1, read as the reverse complement.
AACATTTTTGCATTCAGTAATTTTATATTTTGTGTTTTTTTATGTCCATGCTTTATGTCTGATTTAATCTTTGATTTTTTGTTAGTTTTTTCGGTGAATACTTTGGAGTGTATTATGTATAGCTTGTTTTATGGCCAAATAAAACAATTGATATACACTCTAATCTGATTTATACACAGTAAGTTTTGTATTGTGTTTGTTAATCAGCAGTCTCAGCTCTGTAATTTCCTGCAGCTGAATTTCTATAGACAGAGTCTGAAGAGGCAGTAAGTCACAAATCAAACAGAATGATGAAATATGGCTGATGACTGATATCATCTATACAAATGACTCAGGGATTAACTGTTTGAAGTTAAAAGTCACTTCCTGTCTGTCGGCAACTCCCTAAACTGACTGTTTAATCAAATATTGGATTATGGCCTGGGATGTAGAAGAAAGAAGGTTTTAGTGGCACTGAGTTTACATTCAGCAATTACTCAAATTACACATGGTGAGTTTTTATAAGAGTGGTATATGTTAGACAGTCAGTATTGTTGAATTTGACAGGAAGAATTTAGTTAAAATAGGAAGTTGCCCATCAGAATTAAATATTTGACAGAGCTATCATTTGTAGAAAATATAACTTAGCAGATAAATGTGTGTGTAACATGTCAGGAAAAATAATATGAAAATGAAATTGATGTTTTTGTGGTGAGTCATACATTTCATTGCGAGAATGGGGTTGAAATGGAAGAATTTGGACTTGTGACATTCATATTTCTAAAATATTGACAATTAATGGTTTCAGGGTTCATCCTTTATTTGCTGAAGTGAATTTCACAAAAATATGAAAATTGAAAATATACAACATTACAACCCAAACCTTGGATTCAGGCATTTAGAAAACACAAGCTGATAGATGAGTATCATAAAGATTACTGAAATGAAATAAAGTGAAAGTTAGTGTTTAGTAGTCATGTAGTATCGATGTTTCTCCACCAGAGGGGGCTGATTATCTACTGAAAAACACACTGCCGTGACTCAGTGTCACGTCACACCCTCGATATAAACACATTCTCTGCATACTGAATACTTCAGTGACACTGAGGGGAGTTTCTATCTTACAGGAGGGAAAGTAAAAGTAATGCATATATTCCACTAAATATCAACACATTCTGGAAACAAATGTCCTGCTGTGAATCAAGAAAGTGCCAGAGGAAAGAGGCTGGTTTCTGCAGCAAGACTATGATCCTGAGCAGACCTCAACATCCACTATGAACATGAAGCCCTAACCTAAACACTGAAGATCTGTGGACAGATCTGAAAGAGAAGATACTGAAAATTCCTCATATATAGTGAAGTAATGTATGTAATGTATGTAGCATATATATATATATATATATATATATATATATATATATATATATATATATGTATATATATATGTATATATATATATATGTATATATACACACAAAAATAATACTAATGATACTAATAATTATATTCACTTTAATAGGCATGTGACCAGTTAGTGGAACTTGATTTTTAATTGAATTTATATTTATTATAATTTATTCTTTTTTAATATATTTATTATAAAAGATATGATATGTAGACAGACATGTAGGTTTCAGTTTCCATTAAGAGGGAAATCACAGAGCCTGACTCTAGTATTTAACTGGGAGGTGTTTGACCTTTGACCTCCAACCACGGGTGGTGTTGACTCCAGCTGAAGATGGAAGGAGACAGCTGACAGAGAGTTTGTCTCAGCTCCAGACGGACTCTGAGCTTTCTGTTCCCGACCGGCTGAACGACAACATCCTGCGACATGGACAACGCAGACAACCTGTTTCATCCCAGGTACGACCCACAAATCTGTGTTTCTGTGTTTCGTCTGATTTTTTCATGACTTTTCCACAAACTGACTCCCTTTTCTTTGCATGTCAAGTGAGATGAGTGTGCCAAAACTTTACAAACAGACGATAATCTCCTTGCAGAGAGCACTGCAAAGTTAAATTCCAAAATTAAATCTGTTTGGTGATTTAATTTTTTCATTTAAACCTCCACAGCTACATATGCTTCCTTTCTGTGTCCAAATCATTCTTAAAATATTACATTGTTGTAGATTGTTCTCCTTATTTAACATAAATAAAAGGGATTTTATGTTATTTTTTCTTTGCAAAACAGTTGAATTTACTTTGTTCAGACAGAAAAAAGCTGACTATCATACGTTACTTCAGTAAAATGCTTTATAAACTCAAAAATGACATGAATACGTTAGAAATTTGTAAAAATAAAATTTGGTGTTCTGAGTTTTGTCTTGTTATTTAATGATGAAATTTGTTGTTGTTTCCTTTCAATTCATATTCCTTATTATTTCATTTGGTGTCAATATTAAATATCAGTGTGTGCAGGCTTGTTTTACTATACTTATGGGGTCCAACAGCTTTGTGGGGACCCCACTAGTTCAAATGAAGGTTAAGACTTTAGGATTATGTCACATTTAGGTTGAGGTTAGGTATTCAATTGTGGTTGTCATGGTTACTGTAAGGGGCAAGGGAATGCATTATGTCAAGAATGTCAAGGATGGATCCCCACAAATATAGTACAACACTGACCTGTAAGTGTGTGTGAGTGTGTGTGTGTGTCATACCATTTCGTGTTATTTATAGCACGAGGTTTGACTGCAGCTGTTGCATCTCTTCCTACATTCAGTAGCTTATTCAGCAGCTGCTGCTCACGTGTGTGTGTGTGCTCGTCTTAATCACATTGTGAGGACATATGATCTTTTCACACACACACACACGCACACGCACACACACACACGCACACACATTGTGGGGACCCGACCACCATTTGGGGACAAAAAGCAAATCCCAACAAAATGAATTTAGAAATTTAGAGTTATTTAGGATATTACATTATACTTCACATATATTGACATGTTCACATTTGTCTGTGATTATGGTCAAAAATTTTATGCCATATGTGGTCAGGGACAAATTGTAAAATTTCAGTCGTGAACCCTCACCACTGTGAAAAGTATAATTCAAGATTTAGTTTCCAAAGGATGAACATAATCCAGATGTGATGTCTTCCTAAGTGACAAAAACATGTTTAGCATATGTGATTTTATGTGGTGCCATAGTGATGATGAGCTAGTTGGTTAAATGAGCTAACTGCTGGCAAATTTCTGAGCATTTTGATCTCAGGACTGTTAACTTTATTAATTTAAGAACCCATTTTTACATTTTTCCGATCACAAAGAAATCAAATAAATGGACTAAAATAGATTCTACAGAATAGAACATACCTGTGCAACATGACAAAGAAAATTTGCCTCTAATGGGTTTTGCTGTTTAAATATTGTGTGTGTCAGTGACAGTTGATTGGTTGAGTCTGTTTGTTTATGTAAATCTTAACCAGAGTTACAGCTACAGCTACAGGGTGCGTCAGTAGCTTTCTGTTTATCATTATGCAAATATCCTGGTTTCAATAAGCCTCTCTCTCTCTGTCTATGTGTGTGTGTGTGTCCTTTGATGGTATTAATATGTGCTTTTCTTTATCACAGATAACATCTATCGAAACTTCAGTGACAGCTCTTTCTATGCTTTCATGTCTCAGTCTCAGTTTGAGTGACATTCTCAGTTTCTTTTCATGTGGTTCAGCCAAAATCTCTTATCTTCAGTCCTGCGGTCGCCCCAATATACAACTGTCATCTCTCTTGTGAGGAGAAGTTTTTGATGTAGAAGTATTATCAACAAAATGTGAAACAAAAGTAACGACATAATCTCAAACAGCACCTTTCGTACTATTCCATAAACTTATTTATATTATTATCACTGATGCATTTATGTCTGGGCAGCATTTCAGTCGTAGCAGGTCAAGTTACAGATATTTGTAGCTTCTTTCTAAAAAGTTGGGAATGTTGAGTTTACAAAAACCTAAATATTTAATTACCTACATTTAATTGAATCCTGAATTTATTCTTATTTTGCAAGGCCTGTTTTTTTAAAATGTTTTTTTTAATGTTGAAGAAATGAGTGTCTGAAGCTTGAAACAAAAAAGAATAATGCAGGTAGTGGCTGAAGAATTAGCAAAAAAATGAAACAAGTTGATTACAATAAAAACATGTTGAAATAGTCCTAGTCCAAGTCTACAAGCAGCTTTTTCATGTTTTATAAGAAAACAAAACTTTAATATTAAGTATTTCACTCTAAAATGTAGTAGATTAGAAGTATAAAGTCGTAGAAAATGAAAAATACCTTGGTCATCAATATCATTAGACATGAGTGACCAAAATTCAAATTCAGGGCAACATCCAATGCCAACATCAGTTTGATGTATTACACGTTGATATTTTGTTGGTTTTAAGTTGTGTTGTTAAGTAAACAAAATCCATTGTCTTCCAGATGTCTCACGCCATATTTTCACATATAAAATACGGAAAATACAGAAAAGCCTAAACCAAAACCCAACATCTGCTAAACATCACATTGTCACTAAGCCAACATTGGGTTTTCATTTCCAACCAAACTTTAATGTCTTAATGACATTAGAGTCCAACGTCTGTCCGATGTTACATTGGCATCCAGTGCATGCTGGGTAAACCACCTCCACTTTTGCTCACTGTTGCTTTGTTTTCTCTTCCAAATATATTCATCTAACATGTTGAAACAAGACCCAAGAAACAAACAGAATTATTCTTTAATTTAAACACCTCAGAAAAATTACAATAAAATAAAATTAAAGTAAAGTTAAAATCAACAGAAAGATGGTTTAAATACCAAATTGAATTATTTTAAACCTATTTAAATAGTCTAATTTCTTCAGATAAAGTTGTTCATAATAGTTTTAATAATCATTTATAGGCTCCAGGTAAGCAGTTTATCATCATCCACCAATAGAGTCAAGGAAAACTCTTTGATGCCACTTTATAAACAAGAGCTGCTGAGTCTACCAGCCACCAGCTGTGTGGTTTAATCCACCTGTCAATCAGGTGAACAACAGGTAGAACTTTGAAGTGGATCGAGACATTTTATACTCTCTCCCTGTGTACGTGTGTGTACGTGTGTGTGTGTGTGTACATGTGTGTACGTGTGTGTGTGTGTACATGTGTGTGTGTGCATGTGATAGTGTGTGTGTGCACACTGCCCTCTGGCAATGGCAAAATCATTCACATCCTTTCCTCTAAGATATCATCTATATAAACGTTTTATTGGTGTCTTTATGACATCATTGCCTGTGTGATTTGCATCCTGTCAAACATGTCGGAGTCTGTCTATGTTTTTCAAACACAAACTGCAGTGTCATCATGAGCAAGTCACTCGTCACAAATGGTCAAAATATCTGTCGAGACTTCTTAAGACTTGACAAGTTTTCATTTCAGTTTGTTTCTGATTTGGGGCTTTCTATAGGAAAATGGACTGTCTCCATTTCTCGTGTTTCCTGCTGTTTTGCTGTCTAACTGCTGTTCGTTTGTCTCTGTCTTAGCCTGGCAGCGGCTCTAATGAAGCTTGATCCAGACGATGGCGAGCAGATCATGGAGTATTTTAAAACTCATGCCCTGCTGAGCAGAGAGAAAGCACGTAAGAGCAAATACAGGAGGGATAGGAGAGGGTTGATGTGCTGCCCTCTAGTGGAGAATATTATATGGACAAAGTTACAGACAAATTAAGGAAATAGTCAAATAATCTTAATGATTATAAATGAAAACTGATCAAGAATCATGAGCCAAATCATTTTAATCCAAGACCATGTCAAAAGCCAGAGAAACTTTAATTTAAGGCTCATGTATTTGTGACTGAATGAAAATCTGTGACAAAACCTCGAAAAGCAAAGTTTTGCTGACTTTACTGTGTGTGTGTGTCAGTCCTGCAGGCATCAGTGAGAGACCAGAAGAAGCTGCTGGTGGAAAACGCCAAACTGAAGAAAGACATCGAACAGCTGCGAAATCAACTGCAGGACAAACAAAGAAGACGCACTGGTAACAAGACAAAAAAACATTATTAAAGTTTTTTTGACTTTCTAACAACATATTCCCTTTACATAATAACCTCACTTTCTAAAACTACTGCTACTCTCCCAAAAAACACTTTTCCTACTTTCAAAAATGTTATTTTCAAATTATCCTCACTTCTCTAAAAATGTCCTCCCTTTAAGAAAATGTCCTCACTTTGCACAAATACTGTTATTTTATGTCCTCACAATGTCTGAAACTGAAGGTGGTCCCCACAAGAATACAAGTACAAACACACACACACATACACTGAGACAACTGTAAATGATTTTCTTTCCCCCTGAGCTGGTTCAGTGTCTGACTGTGGTCAGATTTAAATTACAGAAAACCAAAGGAGAATATTTACAGCGGAATTGTTTTTTTTAAATTTAATTTAATAAGAACTTTATTGAGTCAAAATCTTTAGGAGTTTTGTTCAAAAGATAAAACACAGCCAGATACATTAAAATAAATTCCTGCATTTATTTTCTGTCAAGACAACATCAGTTAAGAACAATCACATCTCTATCTGCTGTTCTCCCTCTCTCAGCCAGGGCCTTGCTCTCCCCGGCCCCGCCTCCTGCATCTCTTAGCTCCACCTCCACAACACCTGTCAATCAACCTGCCTCTCCTGCTGAAGCACTGGCTGCTGTTCCTACGAATCCTCATCCTCCCTCCACTTTCTCACAAGATCGGAGAGACAGACAGAGCAGGAGGAGGAGGGGTGACAAAAAAGGTGAGAGGAGGGTAAAGGGAGGAAGGAGGGTGGAAGGGGAAAGGAAAGAATTAACAAGGGAATAAAAAAGAGACAGTAAAAGCAAAGATGGAATGAAACTTATTTATACTTATTATAAACTCTTTCTCTCTCACAGCTCGTCCCAGTTCTGATCTTCTCTCTCTGGGGGCGGAGCCTCGGGTTGACGTGTCTCGTCTTGACCTGAGGGTTGGACGGATCCTGAGCGTCCGCCGCCACCCGCTGGCTGAGACAATGTCCATCCAGGAAGTGGACATGGGAGAAAACGCCCCCCGGACGGTCGTCAGCAAGCTGGGAGGGAAAATACACCTGGAGGAGGTAATACATGGTTTATTCTCCAATTATTATAAGTTAATAAATGCCAAGACTTTATTATCAAATTTCAACTTACTTTCGAAAATATAACAAAAAAAATGATATGACTTAAAATTATTGTGACATGAATTATTACAGCTTTTTTTATTCTTCAAATATACTGACTTTATTATTTCGAATTACAATTTTATTTTCAAAATATTACCATTTTATTTTCCAATTAATATGGCTATGAAATATTATCACTTTTTTCTGAAATATTACAAATTCATTTTCATAAACGTGTTACTTTATTTTCACATATTATAGCCTCATCCTCTGAATATTATGACCATATTTTCCATTTGACTTTTTTTTAACAAACTATTACAACTTTATTCTTCAAATATGACTTTTTTTTGCAAATGTTATTCCCAACATATTACAATCTTATATTCAAATACAACCTCTTTTGCCAAATATTAAGACTTCACTTTTAAAGTGTGACAAACTTATTCTCAAATAAGACTTACTTTTTACTATTAGAACCATATTCTCAAAATTATTACGACTTTTTCATGAAATAATCTGTCCTCTCTTCTTCTCTTTTTCTAATTAATTGTTTCTCTCATCTTTTTCCTTCTTCCTTGCTTTTATTTCTTCCCCTACCTTATCCTTCCCTCCTTCCTTACTCAAAACTTTTATATATATGTATAAATATGAAATATAATATTTCACCCCTCTCTCTCTGCAGCTCCAGGGTGGTCTAGTTGTGCTACTATGCAATGTAAAGGCCTGTAAGATGAGGGGCGTGGCCTCCCAGGCCCGCCTCCTCTGTTGCTCCACCTCTGACGACTGCATCGAACTACTCGCCGCACCCATGGGCTCCACACCTGGAGACAGAGTCACCTTCCTCAACTACCCTGGTAACCATGGTTACAACGATGAAATTCTAATAGAAAATGACAGAAAATGATAAATGCATAAAACAAAGTGAACGTCATCTCTCTGTCTCTGTGTGGTCAGGTGACCCAGACAGAGAGCTGCCGTCCAAGCAGAGGGTGTGGGAGCTTCTTCAGCCCGACCTCCAGGTGGACTCCAGGGGTGTGGCCAACTATAAAGGTTGTGGGTTCGAGGTGAAGGGGAAGGGGCTGTGCCGAGCCCCTTCCCTCACCAACTGCATCATCAGGTAGACCTAATGAGGGCCCCAACACACAGGGCAGGACGAGGTGAAGACATGTGCAGAGTACTTTTATTGTGAAAGGCCTGGTCTGCTGTGGCAAGGCAGCAGCAAAATTCAGCTATGGATGACTTAGCCAGTGTAGCAAATGTTACAAGCTAAGCTGTTAGCTAATGAACAGAAGAAAACATGTCTTTACAATTCTGTTGTTTATTGATTAAAAACACTTAAAACCACGATTGTCAGTTTCCTCAAGTGTTCTTGTTTACATTAGACATAAAGAAAGGGACGCCCATATTTGGTGGAATGTCAGTTGCAACTTCAGGTGACCAAAATTCAATATCAGAGTGAGACGTCTGTCCTGATGTTCAGAGCTCTGTGATGGTTCCTGGCTGAGAGGTGGAGCACTCGGTCTCTCAGCGGTCGTCCGCTGATTGACGGCCAATCGCAGCTGTTGTCCAAGAAGGAGACTCCACCCACCACCTTGCTGGCCAGAGTTCCCGGCCAATCAGTGGCCTCTGTTAGGTGGCCAGATGGGCGAAGACCCACCTTCTTCAGGTGGTCAGCTTCTGTGAGGATGAGTAAGGCGTGGTGGCGCCAATCTGGACCGAAGAGACTCTGAACACCAAGATGCACATTTAAAACACACAAAATCAGTACACACACAATGTCGAGGTGGTAGTATTGAGTTGTATTTATTCTGGTACTGGTACTTAAGTAACTCTTTTTAGTGACTGTACTTGTTGGCGTAGTTTCAATGCAGGCGACTTTTCACTTTTACATGAGTAGATTTTTATAGAAAAAACATTACTTTTACTTCCCTACATTTGGATACATCCATCACAATGCTTTAATTAATTAATTAATCATTATTATTATTATCATTATTATTATTTAAGGTATTCATGGACATTAAGAGGCTGATTCCAGGTCTGTTGGCACAATGCCAGTTTTGACCTCCAGAGGGAGCTAATGATATTAACCATTTAACTCCTCATGGTCATTCATGTAGCCTGACAGCAAATTCTGCACGTGTGTGTGTGTGTGTGTGTGTACCTCCACACACTGCTCCACATGTGTGTTTTCATGAGGCAGGTCAGTCCTCGCGACGAGCACAAGTACGTGCACGCCCTCAGTGCAGAGCTCGTGCACGGTCTGTGGGCATGGAGGCAGAGGGGGTGTGTCAATCACTCTCAACATGAGGTCAGACTCCGCCCCCTGTCGTCTGAAATACCGTGGGAAATTTCGGCTGAGGACTCGGTACTCTGTCGTCACGGAAACACCAGAAATGCAGGCACCTGTCTGGAATTCGTGTCCACCTGCCGAATATGCAAATTCATAAATAGAATTTTAACTTTTTGAATATCAAATAAATAAATAATTAATTTAGTCATAGATTTCATTTTTTTGTGTTAATCACATTAAATCTTTGGAATATAAAAATATTCATAATAATTCATATAAAGTTCAGATTACTCCTCTCATATTAAACAAATTTCTACTGACCAATCAGAGAATTCCCCACAGAACTTCTCCCACTTTGTCTGTCGCCTAGCAACAGCACATTCAAGGCCTGCACTTTCTGCTTGTCGCCGCTGTGTTGACGACTCCAGATACTAAGAATATTAACGAGGCTGTTTCCATGTTGACTGCGCTCACGGCCGTGATCCATCTAAGGATATGAGGGAATACATTTTATAAATAAATATTAATATTCAATATTTAACAGTATTTAGCGGGTGACTTCATACTGAATACATCACTTTAACATTACATTCATTTTTGTCATTATACAATTCCATTTATTCATTCAATTTTCAGTTTGGAATAAAAACTTAGTAAACTATTGCTTTAAATATGTATATTAAAAAAAAATCTATAATAGGAAATACTGATGCTTTATTCAGGTATTGGCCCCTTTGCTGATGTTTTAACCCATCATTTAGAAATGGAAAATACTGATCAAATTATAAAGTGAATCAGTGAATTTTCAGACTCAAAAACAACTTATAGTAGCACAATTTAACAATAATCCATAACTTTCTTTTTTGTTCAAATCATTTTCTATCACCACAGTCAGCAGTTTATAAAGAGGTGACTACCTCTGGAGTTAACCCAAAACTGATCTAAACCTGATTCTATAGGTGGATTATAATGAAATAAATACAACAGTTGATGCACCTGCTATAAAAAAGTTTAAGAATCAACTTTGTAATTGCGTTACACAAATCAAAATGCAAGTCTTACCTGCTTTATCGTAGCAGAGGAGGCAAGCGGAGACACATTTCCTGGACTAATTTCCATGGGGAGTTGTATGTGTGTGTGTTTTATGGTTACCAGTTAAATTATAACCAGTCCTTCCCATCTGTCTGTCGTTCTGTAGCTTTATCAAGTTGTAAAAGTGACAAACATCCGTGCAGTTTAGATTTAAAGGGACACATTAAAAGGGAAGTGTAGTGTGTGTGTGTGTGTGGAGGTCCATTTTTGCTTCTTAAAAAAAGTAGAAGCTAATAAACACTTTGCTTTGACCCTGTGATCAAACCTCAGTGTGAATGTGCATCAGCTCTGTCAGCGCTCTCTGTGTTAATAAAGTTTGAGTTAAAACTGCCCACACAGGCTGCTGCAGAGAGCAACATCATCATCTGTTCACAGTTTATCTGAAACCAGAGATAAAATAATCTGAAGCAGATATTATCATCATCAAGAGGCCACACACACACACACACACACACACACACACACACACACACACAAACTTGCCTTTATACACTTGTGGGCACCTGAGCAACGTTAAAACCAACTCACAACCTTCAAATGCTACTTTGAAATAGTGATGACAAAATGTCCTCACAATGTAGAAATGTCCTCATTATGCAGAAATGTCCTTACAGTGTGTTCATGTCCTCATAGTGTGGAAATGTCCTCACATGTCAGCTTCACCCCCACCACACACACACACAACTACATCATCACCGTCAACATGTGGATGTGTTTTCAGTCATTTCAGCATGTCCGTGAATGGCATGAAGTTATTTTTTGGTCTCAGATGTAATCCACAATCATCTGAAAACACAACAACAACTGGTGACTGAGAGCAGAAAGTATGCGCTAATGTACTTCACCTTCGTAATCATATTATCATTGGAAACAACAAGGAAGACTAAAATTGTGACATCAAGGAAACGGGGAAACACAGATGGCAAAGTGACGATAATGCAGATAAGTGTGTGTGTCACTGATATATACTGAACATGTATTAACAGGGAAGCTGGGGAACACGTACTGCAGAATGACACAAGCATGGAAAACATAGTGTGTGTGTGTGTGTGTGTGTGTGTGTGTTATCTTTATAACAACCATACCCAAACTCAGGACAGTGATGCCCAACAGCTATCAACCACAAAGAGGAAACACACATACGCATTCTCTCTTGTTGTCAGTGAGACTACAGAAGATCAAAATCAATTCTAGGAAGGTTTAGGGAAACACGAAAAAAATCCCCACACATGGTCAAACACATCAGCACGTACGAGTTTTGTCCTTCTTGTGAACTGTCCTCACGACGATTCAAATGTCTAAAATGACAAATGTTTACTGCAACAAGGAGAGAACAGTTTTTTTTTTGTTATTTACAACATTTTTTTCATCTGTGTCGTATAATTACATTTTGATATGTCAATGCATATAACGTAGGAAATGTAATATTTGTTGGTGCCACATTAATTCGTCTTTATGTTTTTATTGGACAGTTTAACAATAGCATTGCTTCTGTCGACTTTACACGTCACTTTTCAATTAAAATAAGTCATGATATTAAGAATGAAAGTCAAAAGCTGTGCTGGTGGTGTGAGCAAGAACACAATAGTACTCCTGGCGTCAGGAATTTGGACTCCTGAGTTCAATGAGCAAAGGTTGGACTTCGAAGTACGCAAATCTGAATTTGGCATATTCTGTATTATAAAACATTGTTCTTGCACTGCAGGGTAGCTAGTTAGCATTAGTATTGCAGGACAGTGTAAACATTAAAACATGTAAGACTGATTTATTCAACAAGCAACACAGAGGAGATTCATGGTTTATTTTTCAGCACTGTAAACAAGAAAGAAGATTTTGAGGCTCAGTTTGACAAACATCTCTCAGGTTTGGCTTGGATTGCCTCAGTTTAAACGTAACGTTAGCTCTGTCAACTCTAATTCATTATTATCCAGGAACAGCTCCCACACAAGGAACAGGGTTTTGTTTTTAAACATAGACTGTAAACCAACAAAGCAACATGGCCATTAGTTAGCTAGTGATATGCTCCTTGGCTCCCTGTAAGTAAGCTAGTTAGTGAGCATGCTAATGTTTACACATTACATTAGAGCAGATAAAAACACTTTCATCTATTTCTTACACTTTTGTGTTTTTCACACAAGCTAAAAAAAAAGTCAGGAAATTACAAATTACAAAACCTAATGGAACCTTGTAGTTGGTTTTAGGGGCAGCAATTAGGAAAGTCAGATTTTTCCAAGTTTCCCCATCAGGCGATAGGAGCAGGAATGTTCAGGGGTTAGAAAACATCTGAAGTGATTTGGGGAGTTAGGACAAAAGTTGTGGATCAGATCAGATAAAATGTTCATGTTGAAATTGATATCTCAGACCTCAGATGATTTTTAAAATTTTACATTTTTTATAACCTCTGTTCCATTAAACTGTTTTTTTTTTCATTACAAGATTAAGACAGAAATCATCTGTAAGCCGTCTGACATATATTTAAATCTGCAAACAGTTTAAATATCTGAGGTTGGGCTTTAACTCTGTGGTCATAAATAACTTCTATCTGCTCAGATGGGATCATTTCCCTGTGTCTTCCCAGGCCTGTGGGGACGTCTTTTCCTCTTTGTTAATCTTATCACCAGCCATCAGCTACTGGGAAAAACATTCACTGCTTGGTTTTCAGACACGTGTGGTCGGAACAGATGGAGGGCTCTCTGCCTCCGACATTCAATGTTAAATGCTCTATATTTTTGGGAAAATGGAAGCTGTAGGTCGACGTTGCATAGTTTGGTAATAAAGATTGGATACCTGGGGAAACAGCTCGTCTGGCTCTGACATCACCTCTAAAGCTAAAATATACTTAATTCACACACCTGAACATCACATATTTGCCTGAAGGGGCATATGACAACATATGACTATTCTTTACTATTCAAACAAGGCTCTCTACTGAACATAATAACAATCTGTAAATAAACGTGAAAAATGCTGAATTACAAGGAAAAGTTACTCCTTGTAATTCAGCATTTTTTCTAGTATTGCTATTTTTACATAAATAAAGAATCTGAATCGGCTGCTTCTTTTGGCCACATAGCGTAGCAACATAAATATCAATGTTCGTCCTACAAACCAGACGCACAGACATGTTGGAAATGACAAATGCTTTTAATCATAAACACCTGATGATTGAGTCACAGATTTGTCTAACGTTACAGAAGATTGCTTCTCTAAAGCAGTGGAAATAAACCCCCGAAATAAACTGGCAGAGTGACACATAAACAAATAATTACACCGACATTCATCCAAAATATACAGGAACAACTTATAGAAAAATAACTCTCACAATCAAAACAGTGCAAACCTCAGGCCTTAAACTTTGGGTGGGGAGGCAAAATGTCACACTTTAGGGAGTGAATATGGATTTAAAGGGTTTCCATGGACGCCCGGATCATGTTTCACTTTTCACCATCATCTTCCTCTAATTGAGTCAGAATCACAATTTCAACCTCAACATTTGTATGACTTTCTTATTGTGAATTGAGAAGATGGAAAACTGAATAAAATACAAATTTGAAGTGACTGAAATTGGTTATGTGAAGCACGTTAGTTATCTAACTCAAACTTGAACACCATCAACTTCTATCAGTGCAATTCAAGACTTTTGTATTAGAAACAGAATATGTTGAAACACTTCTGAAATTAGTGAAAGTAAAAGCACATTGTTTTCTATTGTCGTGAGGATAAAAATATGTTTTTATTTTCTAATTTCTAGTCATTTCTGCAGTGTGGTTTTTCAAAATAATAGCACGTAATTGATCCTCAAAGGAAAGGAAAACCACAACACACTCGCAGCAGGTTTTCAATATTAATGCTTTTTCCTGTCGGTGTAAATGGGGTCAAACTGGATTTTAAAGTGGTTTCAGTTCGTCTAGACACCCAGGAAGAAAACCAGATCTGAACCACAAAGAGTTTCACATCCGGCCGAGTTTGCGTGTGAATGCAGACTGACAGGAAGCTAATTAGCATCGAGATACTGGGACAGTTTTGAGGAGGGGGGAGGAAGGGAGGGTGTAAACAGGTATGGTTATTCACCCTTCCCGCCGTTTTCACTCTGTCTCGTTCTCTTTTTGTCTCTTGCCTCTCGCTCCCTCTGGGGTCGGTCATGGGCAAAGAGAGGGAGGTCTTTCCGTCCTCTCACCTCCCCTCCGTTGGTCTGTCTTTCTTTCCGTCCGTCCATCCTCAGTTTTTCTGACACACATGAAGTCTCGTTTTTGCCACTGCGGGCAACGACGACGACGGCTTCGCTGACGATGAAGACTTTGAAGACAGCAAAGATGTGTGAGGAGACGAGTGGCGAGATGAGGAAGAGGACGACGCAAACTTGGACTTCGCCGCCGCCGCAAGCAGAGATGATGATGATGATGATGACGAAGATGATGGTGATGAAGGCTGGGCGCCAGGCTCTCTCAGCGTTCGGCAGCTTAGCCCGTCCCCACACGGGCAGCGCTGGAACAGCTCCAGGCCGTGGTTCCCTTTCCGGCGGTGTCGCGTGCAAACCTGTCCCTCCCGCAACACGGGCTTGCAGATGCGAGTCCAGAAGTGACGGGCGCAGCACAAACTGTCCGAGCAGTCCAAGGAGCGCAGACAAGGATCCCCGACCTGACCTGGACACACAGAGACGGATGCAAAAACAGTTAATGATGTGTGAAGGAAGACAAACAAGAACCATGTGATCCTCTGCTGGGCCAATCAGGAGACAATAAGTCACTTTTGAAATGTGAAACAGGAAGTGTTTTATTTCCAAGACTTTTAAAATTGAACAAAAGAAAGTGGACAAACATTCACCTTTACCAGTCGTCCCTTTGGCATCCGTTCTTCCTCTTTTCCTCCATCCTTTCTTTTTAGACAGTGGACTCATCTCTGCGTCCGAGTCCGGGATCCTCTGAGACATAAAACTGTCGATGTCAGGAACACAGATATCTGAGGGCAAAAGAGAAGAACCATTGTTTTATTTATCATGAATGTTTCCATAGACTTTTCACAGCTGTCAAACACCTGCATGGTCACAAAAGATTTTTAGTTTAAATCATTAGATACTAAATCAGAATTATCAAATACATTAATGTTATATTTTAAGGCAAAACATTAAGTCATAATTTTGACCTATAATTCTGATATGCAGAAAGAAATATCTGTTTTTTCATTCCTAACATTTAATATTTTTTTGGGTAGAAATGGACTTCCATATTATTCTCATCTTGTCAGTTGTGTAAATGTATTATCTTTAGCTGCTGGTTAGTGACTGTTAGTTACACTCTTCACATTTAAAATTTTTTCCTATACAACCTATACCAACAATAATAATATTTAAACAATCAGACAACATTATAAAATAAAAAACATGCCATAATTTCAGACACAAGCTACACTGTATTTAAAGGCTAATCTTACTGTTACTGCAGTGGTTGCCTGGGCAACACATGCCGTTCCTGTGGCAACGCCTCTTCCTCCTGCGACAGGTCTGGCAACGGGAATGGGCGGGGCCTTTTGAGGGGGCGTGGCAATAGCTCCCCTCACTGCACTCCAGGTCGCTCATGCACTGGTAGAGCTGAAAGAGAGAGAGAGAGAGAGAGACACTGGTTTAGAACTGAACTTCAAACATTGTAACACTGTTGTCGATAAAGTTTAAAACATTGTAACAGATTTAAGCCTGTAGAATTCTGGGGCTTTATTTGAGTATTTCCATTTGATGATATGTTCTACTTCTAATCCATGACGTTTCTGAGGGAAACTTTTTACTTTACTTTTACAAACTGCATTTATTTGAAATTTAAAAAAATACAAAACATTGTTAATATGTTCCATTGTATGTTTTGAATTTGTTTGTTTTAAACTTTGATTTGGTATCACATAATCTTAAATATACATTTCCCCTCTAAACTTCTCATACGGCTTCATTTAAACAAACTTTTTTGAGGCTTGAACAAGTAAAATCCTCCTATATTTAAAACAGGCAAAGATCAGAGAAAAGTCTGAAAAATGATCAGATTTTATGTCAGAACTGTGTTGTTTCTTTCCTCTCCATTTATTGTCTGACGACCCCTCAGATTTACACAGTGACCTTTTGGACGGGTGCAAACCCTAGATTGGGAACCAGTGGACTAAAGTAGAAGCTGACTAAATTGATCTAATAATCTAAATATCAATAAATACTTTTAGTACGTTAGACTTTTACTTGCAGTATTTTTCACACTGGTACTTCCGCTTTAAAGTAAAGGATGCGAGTACTGCTTCCAACAGATGTAGTTTCTACTTACTGTCAGGTCCACACTCGGCTCCCACGTGCTACGGTTCACCGGCAGCGCGTGCCCCTCCCTCAGAATCACGGTCCTGATGGAGTTGAGCCGGACACGCGCCTCTCCGCCGCGGGAACACGCCAACAGCGCGAGCCCGAGGCTCACCATCAGCACCAACCGACGGCTCATGACTGCAGCTGGGAAATAAAACACACGTTAAATATGAAAACAACAACTCGCCACAACATGTCAGAGAGGGAAAACTCGTGTCTTTGTAACAGTAAATTAATAAATATCATATGGCTACATTTTTATTTTAAATGTCTGTATCATCTGAGTTGATGAAACTTTCGGATCTTTAACTTAAAATAAGTTGAAGAACAACCAGACACACTTTAAATCATGTTTTCTAAGCTCGTGTATCAGTGATGTAAACAGCAGAACTACCATGGAGAGCTGACAGCATTATTATTATTATTATTATTATTATTATCTCTTACCTGCTGGTCGCAGAGTCAAGTCCTTGTTCTCTGAAAGAAGATTTAAAAAAAATACCTAAAATTTAAGATAAACGGTCACAAATCCCGCTTTACTGCCGCTGTCGAGTAGGTAAGTAGTAAATCCAATGTCAGATTTTCTCTCGTTTCCAGAATGTCAGTAAAAGATAAAAGATGTTTTCTTTTTTTTAAAAAGTCAGAAATCAAAGCGGAGTTTGGCGCGAGGAAGATGCAGCTGTTCCTCTGCTGCTGTGTTGACAGGTGAAAATGAACCCGGATCCTGATCCACTTTATAGGCTGCTTCCATGCTGCCACGCGCGATCCCGGTCCGCCCACAGCCCCGGCCACGCGCCCCCCCCCGCCCCTCCCTCACCACACATCGATACCCGCCCTGCACCCCCACCCCCTCCTCCCTCTCACCTGCAGCCATCGATACAGGTAGAGACAGAGGGGGATAGACATATTTGTTTGTTTTAGCTTGTAGAGAGCAACAGGAAAAGTCCCATAAAAACAAACTATTTATTTAGACCTGAGTGTCATGTTTGAGAAAACAGAAACAGATTTTTAATATATGGAGGATTCGTAAAAAACATAGTTGAAACATTTAAATCAGCCTCTTGCAAAAAGCCTGCAGAGATGAGGAAACAAAGATCTGGTTTTTGATTGACCTGATTAAAGTTTTGTACATACACATATAGTAACTTAAACTCTGTAGAGGTAAACACAAATCCCATGAAATAAATATTTGTTTTCACTGGAATTATCACTATTTATTGTTTGATAAGATAAAAACAGAAACAGTATTTTTTAAGCATAGATAATGCACAAAATGGCTATTTTAAACATTAAAATTATCACTTGGAGAAAACCTAAAAGGTAAGGCAAGAAAAATACAGTTTTGTAAATAAAAACAACCTGAAACTATGACGCTATAATGTTTTTATGAGCAGTAATGGCAGAAGTATTCAAATCTTTTATATCTTTACTTTTACTTTTACTAAGTAAAAGTAGCAAAACAAAAGTGCACGAAAACTCTAAAAGCAATAAAGGTGCATTCAAAATATTTACTTTAAAGTAAAAATATAAACATATTAGAACCCAAAAAGTAAAAGTACACATCATGCAGTAAAATTGCCCATGTGACTAAACAGTATACTATTTTTACAGTATTTTACTGTAGTAGTTGGTTAAAGTGGAGATAGGATTTTTTTTCTTTATGTTCTGTTTTGTTTTCTAAAATGTGTCAAAACAGAAGCATAAATCAGCATAAAAGCCTCCACTGGTTTGGACTGGTGTCTCCTCTGGTCCCATCTGTGAGACGTGATGGAGGAAGTTCACAGTGAAGACAATCGCTGCATTCACAGATCAGTTTACCAATTGTTATCCTCACCTGGAGCCACCTCTCCCTTTCTGTCGTCTTTACCTGACTGCAAGACTTGAGCCGAGGTGGACGACAAACTCTGAACCCTGACTGGTTCAGTTCGGGCCTCCAACACGACTTTGAGGGATCTGGTTCTAGTTTGACATGTTTAATCTGAACCCGTCCTCTCATTGTCTTTGACTCTAATGTGGTGACACCACAACTGGACTCTCGAAGTTCACATCGGGTCCTGGTTTTGAAGATGCTCATCAGATGATTCTCACAGTATCCAGGTTTACGAGTTCTGATGTTTGTCTGTTTTGCATTTGTGTTATTTTCAGTAACTTGTTGTGGCTCGTTTCCACCAGTGATAGAAGAAGTGCTTTGAAGTGCTTGACAATGTAAAATACTCCATTACAAGTACAAGTCCTGCGTTTCAAATCCTACCTGTACACTCATGTTGAGACAAAACATTTGGGAATCACTGGTTTAATCTTTAGAGACATGATGCACTTTATAAACCGATCACTTTTTTTTAATGTTAAAATTTGTAATTAAAGAACTTTGCCTCCATCTTTGTGAACATGGTCAATAATGGATGAAATGCAGCTGAAATGAGGCTTCAGATCTCGGCTTTGTCATCAGGGGTCAGCTGGGTCAAGTCTTAAAGGATGTTGTTGTTTTCTGATTCCTCGTCAAGAGTTCGATGCTCACGTGTGTCTTGTCTGTTCAGTCCGTGGATGAACTGAAATGTCACAGCGACGGTGGGTGTGGTTTCAGGGGGAGTCACACACTAGTGTTAATGACGTGGGTAACGGGCCCAGTGCAGGTCTCAGGTTTTCTGACCTGTACCACAACAGAAACTGGTTTGGATGTCTTAATAAATAGACTTTATTGATCCTGGGAGGGAAATTGTGAAAGGAAAGCACTCTAGTGACTGGAGCCTAAATCCAATGCCTTAGACCACTTGGCCACGCTACCTCTGCACCATTGACCAATCGCTGCTGGGACCTTGGTACAGTTGCCACCGATGGCTAGTTTCATGGCTAAATAAATACAAAAGGAAAACTCTGTTGGTTTCACATATATACTGGGTAGAACAATATACGTAATACAAGTGTACAGAATGGACGGCAGCAGATCAGGGAAGGTAGTCCAGACGTCCTTCTCCTGAGCCATTCCCAGACCAGATGAGCTGTATGATCTCTGCAGGGTGCTCTGGGTCTATCCCGAGGTCTCCTACCAGATGGATGTACCCAGGAGACCTCCATCCAAACCACCTCAACTGGTTCCTTCCGTTGTGAAGGAGCAGTTTCCTCCAGGTGTCAGAGCTCCTCACCTGACAGAGGAAACTCATTTCAGTTGCCTGTATCCGTGATCTCGTTCTTTCGGTCACTACCTAAAACTCATGACCAGAGGTGAAAGTTGGAACTAAGATCTGCAAGAGCTTTGCGGTCCAGCTCAGCTTCCTCTTGACCACAAAAGTCCACCTGTCAATCTCCCGCTCCATCCGACCATCGACCAAGACACTTAAACTCCGTTCCAACCTGAGGAGACCAATCCGCCATTTTCTGGCGTTAACAGTTGCTCAAAAAAATAATAAGGTCCTTGAGGGTCTTAAGGTACTTACATATTACATAATAGCGTTTATATCACAATTTTCAGAACTATCTCAAGCGTGCTCCTTTTTGACTCCATCTACACTGTACAAAAGGTTATTTGGCCCAAATACTGAAAAACTGAAGCCCAGTTTTTTGTAATTCTCCAAATCGCTTGTGAAAACAAATCTTTACCGATCTGGATTCATTTGTTTTGGTGCGTGAAATTGGGTTACCAAAATTGGGTTACGTAAGTCTTACGTTCATAAAAATAGCACAACATGTGAGTGAAATAGTAGATAAATGTAAAATAAATGCCTAAAATGAAAAGTGTTGTCTGTCCTTCTACTTTAACCACACTTTAGAGGCCTTCTAGCTCCGGCTATGAGTCACATACAATCGAGAATATGAAATGTAAAGTGGAGAGTTGATAGATTCAAAATGCATTTAAACCATATACGTACGCTGTGTTCTCACAAAGATATTAATAAAAACATCTGTCGACCTCAGAGGGTTAAGTCGTATCTTACAGTGAATTTCAGCCCCTTGCAGACCTGGTACGACGACTGTACTTTTAGACAAAAACCAACACGGTCTCAGTCCGAAAGTCCCGAAGGTGGAGGTTTGGATACAGAACAGAGTTGATTTAGGTGGGACTCGTTTAGATGAAACTCGTTAGCATTCATCCTCTGGGGATCATGAATGAAAAATTTGGGCCAAACCATCCGACAGCTGTTGAGATGAACGTTACCACATGTGGCTGAAGACAGCGGGATGATTCACTGCCTGTAAGTGTTTCTTCGGAGGAGTTTTCCTCTAACATCATATGAAAATCACGTTCACACACGCACTGATTTTACATATCGGTCTATCTTGATGACAATTAAACTCGTGGCCTTTTATCGGTCACATTTAACCTTTCCTCACTCAGGAAACAGTGACACCTCCCCGTCTGTTTGTGTGTTTTAATTGTGACGATATGATCATCGATGGTAGATAAGATAAACACACACACACACACTGAAACCACACAAACAACAGTCAGTCATTATGGGATCATTCATTCACATAACACACACACACAGTTCACCACGAACATGCACACACACA
This sequence comes from Seriola dumerili, assembly GCF_002260705.1. Lineage (NCBI taxonomy): Eukaryota > Metazoa > Chordata > Actinopteri > Carangiformes > Carangidae > Seriola > Seriola dumerili. The sequence continues at coordinate 8,022 of NW_019174627.1, read as the reverse complement.
TTTGCCTTTAGATAAATTGTATTATGTCACCAGTATCACATTCACACCCCTCACACACCAATTTCCTTGAATGTTTTCCTTACATGTGTGTGTGTGTGTGTGTGTGTGTGTGTGTGTGTGATATCAGTTTATCTAAAGTGACTTCAATAGAAGAAAGGAAAAAGCCCTTTATTTAATCTCAGCTCAGGATACATGCGAGAAAAAGAGGAAGAAAAACAGTAAATCATTAAAAACACTAAAAATAAAATTTCTATAAAGTCACATAAAATATACTGTATATTAAATATGCAGTACAGAAGCAGAACCTTTAAACTGTTCTGTCCATCTGTGTGCAGATTGTGAGTGAATAATGTATCTGCTATGTAGGAATGAGTCCTAAAACCAGGAAATACGTTAGCACTTTAGCACGGCCGTTTCCTCGTCCAGAGGTCAACGACCTTTTGGTTTGATGACTCAAAACATTTTCAGGTTTTATTTTACAACATAAAGTACTTCAGTAAATACTCCAGTCCTGATTTTTTTCTCTTTTAACAAGCTATTTGTAAGTTTTGCTATTGCTACATAGCTAACGTTAGCATTAACAACTGTTTTCTTACCAGTCTGGACAAGAGCTTCAAGACAAGAGGTTATAACACGTCCTTAGAGCAGCTGCTTCTTCCGGACAGACTGGACGCTACAGTGACCCCGACCGGGGCTAGCTGGTTAGCATGCTAACTTCTGTAGAAGAAAAGAAGTGATAGAAATAGAAGCAAAACAAGAGGGTTGTTTTCCACCTCTGGAGACAGATGTTTGTGAGTAAACTAATGAGGTTTACTGTTGAACTCACAACGTTTCTTCTAGACTGGTGAGTAAACAGCTGCTAATGCTAATGCTAGCTACATAGCAACAGTAAAACTTACATATACCCCCTTTAAAAAAGGCTGGTTGCTAACAAGTGTCTCGTTGTGTTTATACTCACACTCTTGCAAAGAGATGCAACATCAGGAGAGGCAAACCAGGGTAATGTTTGGAGCCCCTAAGGGGACAAGGGGGCCCCTGAAGGCCCCTGGTTTTGGCATCTTTTGCAATGACAACTATGAATCTTCCTAAACCTCATATGAAGACATTTAAACATCAATACAACAAAGACTTTCATGAGAGGAAAGAAGATCAGAAACATCATCACAGGCTCAACACTGTCGACACAGAGAGACACATAACAATAAAACAATCTCTGTCCCTGGGAGGAAACTGAAACTAATACAACACACACACACACACACACACACACACACACACACACACACACACACACACACATATATAATTGGGTGCAGTATCGAGGCTTCTGGCTGTTTCATCAGTTTCATTCATTATTCTGACATGATAAAGCACAGAGAGAATCCATTTACGCACACACACATACAAGTTTGTGTGTGTGTGTGTGTGTGTGTGTGTGTGTGTGTGTGTGTGTGTGTAGCTGAAGTATCTATCAGACAGGTCAACACTGCCATCGTGAGGTCAGTGTGAATGTTGCAGGAAGGACTCTTCAGAGGTGTGGTATTCAGTGCTGCTGCTGTTGTCAGGAGCAAACATCTGGATGTAGAGCTGAGACTTCAGGCTGCAGGTTTCTGTGACTCGCGTTTAGGACACACCTGCACAGATGTGAAGCCCTGTCTGTCTCCACACAGTATCTGATAGGCCAGGGGTGTCCAAACTACGGCCCGCGGTCCATTTTTAATTGGCCCGCAAGAATTCTTTTAAATAGAATAGAATATGGCCCACACTTCAACTTTTGCCTGAGTGTATTGCACTTCTCCGTTTCAACACCAGGGGTAGCTATTGTTGATCAAGGCAGTTGCTCCAGCAAAAAGGACAATAATCAGAGAAGAAATTTACCCCAAATTACTCAACATGGCAGAACCAAAGAAGCGAAAGGTAGATGTATTCCACAGTACCCGTGTGTTAATAAGCGTGCACGTGCAAGTACACATGCAACAAATATCAATAATGCGCATCAATTCTGTTGCTACGTTTCAAACGAACGTTAATAGGTGTGTTGCTAACCCTAATAACTTAAATAACAAGCTTGAAATTTAGCCGGTCCATTTTCCACTGTACTGTTTTTTCTCTGTGCTGTAAATCTTCTGTCTAAATCTGAGGCTGCTGTTCTGAGAATGAGCCAAAGCTTTTTCTGAATAAATCAGTTAAGACCCATGTATGGAAAGCTGTGATGAAGGCAGTTTTGTTTTTAATTATATTCAACAATATAACATATTTGTCCACTTTTAATTGATTTTTCTAACTTTAATACACTAAAGTTAAGGCTATATACCTCATTTCTAGTAAGTGGCCCAGCCACGTCTATATTTTTATGCATGTGGCCCTCAGTGAAAAAAGTTTGGACCCCCCTGTGATAGACCCACAATGACATTTCTGAGTACTGGTTATTGCTTTGAGTTTTTATTATTCTCATTATTATCCATGTGCCTCTAGTGATGCAGTACTGACGACTCTCCTTTATGGAAAGCAAAGGTTTGTTCAGAAATGGGGGAAGTAACAGATCCACCCAATCAATCACACCGCTATAACCAATCATCAACAGAAATAAAAAATTAAAAAAAAAATAAAAATAAGTAGATAAATAATACATGTAGAAACACGTCATCAGCTGTAAAATACACTTCCTCTCTCCCCACCACCGCCCCGCCACTATCGGGAACCGGATAACGGAGCACCGGGAGGAGAAGTCTGATGTAAGTAAGGCTCTGTTTAAATATATTATTATTCTTCCTACAACTTTATATGTCTGTGTGGCTGAATTTACCGACACGTCACGTTAGAAAAAGCGGGTTGGTACCGGCTGCTTCAGAGACGTTGAGTCCATTTCCACATGAGACGATGACGTCATTTTATTTTATAGCCTTCTGTAACAACCGAGTAGAGAACGGGTCGGTGTTCATCATGATCAAGTGTAAATAAAGCGCGAGCACACCAGTAAGAGCTCACCTACACCGCCACCAAAATAAAACATCATGACTCGCATCAGAATTAGGAGAGGAGGTGCGCTCAGCATCACATTGTCATCTGAACTTCCACCATGTAAGTCGATACTCTGCTTCAGTACCCTGAAGGACGTTGTCGTGGAGACTGTGTCCAGGGAAACTAAAAACAGCTGAGAAGAGGCAGCACAGGTAGGTTTTCCACTCTTGTGTCTGAGCAGGTAAAAAACAGCCTTTCTTTGTTAAAGATCAGAAGTTTAAAACTGAAACCGTGTCTCTCACTGAGCCAGTGGCCGATGCTTTGTCATGACATGAGTCATGACAAAGAAAAGTGGGAGAGAGATTGTGGTTAAAGGCAGGGTGGGTGGGGTTGGTGGTTAAGGTTTAGTATGGCAGACTGGGAGTGGTGGTAACACTTCTCCAGACAATATTCTCCACATGTTTAGTTATTGCACATGTGAGGAAGCAGCATCATGTGACAGACACAGTTTTAGAAGGAAAAAGCTCATGTTGAGGTTCTTCTTTTCTTTTACATTTATTTCTGTAATAACTCTGTCTGCTCTGTAGTTCAACTCCTCAAACTTCTGTCTGCAGATATTTTTCATGCTAGTTGTCAGTGCTAATGTTTTAGCTGTTAGCTGTAAGGTTCATGGCTACAAGGGTCTGGGTGAGTTGTAACAACAACATTTTACTGTGTACTTGTGTTTGAGACCACAGTAACTACATTTCCTGTTTGTGTTGCCGCGGTAACACCTACACCCTTTAATAGCAGACACATAGTTTGTATTAGATTTTGAAGGCAATGGATTAAAAGAAACGTCCTCGCTCTGCCCTGTTTGTCATTTTGAAAAGTTGCAGAAGCAGCAGCACGACAAAACCTCTGTGTTTCTCTCAGGACGTGGTAATTCTGAGAAACGAGAGGTGACATTATGAACAACGGCTCGCCTCTCTCCTGTAGTCGGGGTCTTTGAAGGGAGAGGAAGGCGAGTGTGGGGGGTCTTTGTGGTTTGCTTGCAGAGAAACAGAGCAACAGGCTTTGATCAGAGACACGTTGTTGCTCGCCCTGAGGTGTATGAGGCGTGAGAACGTCTGTGTGAATATCACGTCTTCACTACACAATCCACTTCCTGTAATCTCTCAGTCCATCTAAAACACATTCACACAACATTAAAACAGACGAGTCTCTCCTCCTTCATCAGTGTTGACTTCATTATTCAGCCTCGGAGGTCGCCGCTTGTTCAGTGTCAGCATCTTGAGGTTCAGTCTGGCGAGACCGGAGGAGCTGGGAATCGAACCAACGACCTTCTGATTAGTGGACGACTCCTCCTGAGCCACGAGGAGGAGAGGAGCCAGGCTGCAGCTGCTGACACTCGTGGTCAGATGTGGAGTCATGGGATTGGAGGAGTTATGCGACTCATGTGATTCACATAAAGCAGCTTCAGCGGCCGTCGTACGGAGGACTGAGAATCCCCTCAAACATCATTACTTTATGAAATATGAAGAAATCATCATGTGGTCCGGGGGGACTTGGTCGTGGTTCACAGAGCTGCTCAGTCTGTCTGACGGTTCTGCTCTGAGTCCTGTTTCCTCCCGGCCTCAACATGTAACCCCTCACACTGTTAGATTACATCCAGACATGTCAGCATTTTAGATCTCTGCTGCTGCAAATAGAAATCCTAATTTAGTGTCTGCTGAGTCCAGTTCCCTCCTTATATTGACCGACAGCTGACAGTGCGGAGGACTTTAGGGATTCTGGTTTTAAACCAACAGCCAAAAAAAGCAAACAAAGATATTCAGTGTAACATGATCTGTGTGACGCAGAGAAGATGGACAGCCACTGATTCATCCAGACTAAATGATGACTGTGTTCTTGTTCAGGTGCTGAGTTTTCACCACATGCCTCCCACTGCACTTTCTGTTTCTCCTGGCTGTTTCACACTGACGACGAAAGTGCAACGTAAAACCACGTTCACACTGAGTCTTTACAATAACTGACTGATTTTAAAGGAAAAGAAAAACAAAAGATGAAGAGATGGAAGAAGAAGGAACAGAGACACAGGACGAGTCTGAACTGAGCTGAAGCGGATCCTCAGTAAACACATTTCCTATCATCAGTATAATTATAGGACGCAGCGTTTCCTTTCTTCACATCCTCTCATTCATTTGCTCATTGGTTTTCTGAAACGCACACGTTCATTTTAACCCTCCCGACTCACTGCTTCATTAATGATCAACTGAATTAAAGCGGCAACAGCTGATTGATCAATAATCTGCATCTTTTCTTTGCTCTCCTTCGTCACACGTGATGATAAACTGAATCTCTGTCTGTTTTCCAGACAATAAGTGACGTGTGAAGACGTCACCTTGGGCTGAGGGAAATGATAACACACATTTTTCTGTGTTTTCTGTTGGTTAATAAACAGAAGAGTTAATCCATTAATCGAGAATATTGATGGATAATGATGTCGACCGGGGGAGAGGCTCAGGTTTACCGTCTCTGTAATCCACATCAGGATTCAGCTGCAGCTGGAAACAGGAAGAAACAGGCAGGAAGCTGCTGGTGTTTACAGGTTACACAGTGGGGTACACTCCTGAATGCATAGGACTGAAGGCGGGAAACATTTGGTGCGTTTCCATCCATCTGTTTGTATTTTCATTTTCACTTTACGTATGAAAAACCAGAGAGAAAATGTCGACAGAAGTTGTAAAAGTTTCTGTGCAGATAAAAAGCAAAAGTGAATGTTTTTCACATGATTTCCCATTATCTTCTTCTTCTGTGGTGGTTTAATGGTCGATTGGAGACTGAGCTCCATCAGCTGTTTATCAGTTCATATTCAAACAAACAGCAGAGGAGGGAAACAAGCTTTAATGCACATTCATTCTCTTTTGCTGGTTTTCTGGTAACCGACGGCAGAAAGAGTCGTTGGGCTCGTTAGAGACGAAAGGCGTCTCGTCTGGAAAATGTTTGAGCGGGAGGCAGTGACGAAGTTTTCAGTCGGTGAAGTCTGCAGTTTGTTGTTGTGAAGATGTGCTTCAGTATGAAGAGGGAAACGGGAGGAAAAGTTGCAGACTGATGAAGAAATGACTCGTGAAACTGTTGTCTCTGGTTTCACCTGTAGTTTCTTCTCTTGTTTTCAGACCGGCAGAAGAGCTGAAGATGAGGGTTTGTCTGCAGGAAGAGGAGGGCCGAGCCGAGTCTCCAGGAATCACCTGCAAGTCCATGAACAGTAACATGTCCCTGGGACACCCTCTAAATTTCAATGAGTGTGCATCTCTACTCACAGAGTAAGACGACTGTTCAGCACAACACACAAAACACCACATGTAGGAAAGAGCACGTGTTGTTACTCATCTCATACTGAAATGTATTTTGTTCTTCAGATGTGACTGTGAGAGCAGGAGAGCAGAGGCTCTGACTGTAAGACAGAGTAAGAAGATGCATAAACACAGAAAACATAAAAAAGAAGTCAAAGCTGAGCAGCGGGAAAACTGTGATAAGTGTAGATAAGAAAAAGAAAAGAAAGAAAAGGAATAAAAAGATAAGAAAAAGAAAAAAGCAATTGGTTGTTATCAAGCAATGTCATAATTTCACCTCTTTAATTTCATCTCTTGGATCGATATTGATGATGGCGCTAAAGGACAAGGACCAAAGATATTACAATTCAACCTGAGGGGAACATGAACGTCCTGTTAGGATCATACTGAGGACTTTGACAGAACTACATGAGCTGAATCCATGAAGATATATCTGTGGGAAAACATACATGATGAAATCTGTTTGATGAAACTACCTTCATTTCCACAGAGAGGGGAGGACGAGAGGTTGTGGTTGTGTAAGTTTAAACTATGGATGTGACGTTGCCTCACACTGGGACCAGTCCGGTTCATCAGGAGCCGGTGTTCAGGGTGGAAAAAGATCCACTACAACACCTGCGCTACAGACATTAGGTCAGACCGGACCTGCAGGGGGTAAGACCAGACATTTTTACATTAAAGCTCTGAAAGGCTTGACAAAGTCCTGGCAGCTTGTCTTATTTATCTTTTGCTTTACAGTGAAAGACGGTCTGCAGGAGGTTTTACGTCAACATAAGATCAGTGTGAGGAGCAGATGTGAACATGTGACTGAAGGAACTGATAGAACAGGAAGTGGAACCCTCCTCAACAGGATCTACACTGAGCTCCACATCACAGAGGGACAGAGTGAAGAGGTTAATACCCAACATGAGGTGAGGCAGCTGGAGACAACTTCCAAGATGGAGACCCTCCATGACGCTCCAATCAGGTGCCACGACATCTTTAAAGTCTCACCTGACCAACAGAGAGAAGACATCTTTAAAGTCTCACCTGACCAGCAGAGAGAAGACATCTCTAAAGTCTTACCTGTCCAACAGAGACGCCACATCTTTAAAGCCTTACCTGTCAGACAGAGAGAAGACATCTTTAAAGTCTCACCTGACCAGCAGAGAGAAGACTTCTCTAAAGTCTTACCTGACCAACAGAGACCCATCAGGGTGGTTCTGACCAACGGCGTCGCTCACGGTCCGCCTCGGCGTTGGAAAAACCTTCGCCGCGATTGCAGAAGTTCTCTCTGGGACTGGGCAAGTACGGGATTGGAGACCCAAAGATGTCAGTCTTGTGGTTCTGCTTTCGTTCACTGGGAGCTGAAATCCATGATCAGAGATCAGCCAGACACAGTCTTCTCAGGCTGCTCCGTGGTTTTCTCATCCAACATTACAGAAAGGTTCAACATGCAAAGGACGCAAGCGTCGCTGTCTGTAAAGTTACGCTTCATCGTTTGACGGCCTCGGTGATGAAAGCAGACTGTCCACCCTGGATTTCAACAACAGGGACGTTCTGTGTCTGACTGTCACACAGGACGTTCATCATCAACGCGAAGACTGCTGACAACATATCCCTCATCAGGGGGGAGAGTGCGTGCGTGTGCCGCTCGGTCTCCTCCGTTACGTGGATAGACTTCCCGACGACCGGCCGGCGGCCCAAACTCAAGATCCTGCCCTACATGTGTGGAACTAGCTCCAGA